>NC_092872.1:108237058-108540089 GCF_028372415.1 Notamacropus eugenii | reverse complement strand
CTTGGAAGCAGATGGAACAGCTGTCGAAGCAGCTAAAGGAGCTCTCAGTGTAGAGATGGTAAGGGTGTTCAACAGCTAGAGATTACAGGTGACACTTTGCTGGCACTGGATTCAGGACCATGTTGCGTTGCCCACACACAGTTTCTGGTCACCATTCCAGGGTTAAAAGGACTAATGCTTGTGGGCAGAGATGAAGAGGGGACTGGTCATAGTTGCAGGGTGGAGAAGAGTTCTTGTGGTCACTCACAAGGAAGTGGGGGCCCTGGTCTCAGTTCTAAGGCAGAAAAGAGCACCAGCATTAGTTGTACTAGTAACCACAGGAGAGAAGGGTCCCAAGTCTAACAGAAAACGATTAGCATAATTGATCACATCAGTAACAAAAGCAGCAAAAATCATATAATCTCAATACATGCAGAAAAAGCTTTTGACAAAATCCAATATTCATTCTTGTTAAAAAACGTTGGGAAGCAAAGGAATAAATCCATCTATCTTTAAAATAAGTACCATGTGATATTTTAAAAGTTCAAGAGACAGTTTCTGGGTAATTAATCATTTTGTTAATATTGCTAATATTTCGTTAATAAAAGGAATGGTCATTTAGCCATCTCTCTCCAATCAAAGACCATCAAAACAGTGTGTTCACAGCTTATATGCCCTTGGAAAAGTTAATGTTCCAGAGGAGGCAGCAACTCTGGTTAACAATGATAGATGGACCTATTCTAATGAGGGGCTGGCAGAGTGACATCATGTCACTCCTAGACACAGGGACTATTTCTACACCCAGACCACCCACAGTCTTGGGCAACCTAGACAGAGGATCTACCTCAATCCAAATTAGCTTATGTGGAACACAGTGGACAGGAATTCATTTAGATTAGAAATCTAATCATGGTGGGTAGAGTAACAATACCCAAAATGAGATGAATGTTAATTTTTTCTTCCATCAGCCTTGTCCTTGACAGAATGGGCTTTGGACAAGGAATAGGATAAGAAAAAAGTTGGGTCCCCCCAATTTTAATAATTGGTTAGTAATATAAAGTATGATTAAATATATAATATTTATATAAAATATAATTAATGTAAAAGAGAATGATTTCTCTCAACTGTCTATCTAAACCTATCAGCAAGAATTACCTGTAAAGGGAAAAAGCTAGAAGCCTTCTCATAAAAATCAAGGATGAAAAAAGGATGTCCATTACCACCATTAGTATTCAACATTTTACTAGAAAGGCTAACTAGACCAACAAAACAAGAAACATAAATTGAAGAAATTATAATAGGTAATGAATAAAAAAATTATGATGCTTTGCAGATAATATGATGGTATACTTAGAGAACACTAGTGACTCAAGCAAAAAAAAAAGTATTTGAAATAAATAACAATTTTAGCAGAATTTCAGGAGATAAAACAAGCCCACATAAATCATGAACATTTCTATAGATTGCCAAAAGATTCCAGCAGGAAAGAAAGAGGAATTCAATTTAAAACAATTGCAGGCATTATAAAATACTTGGGAGTCTACCTGCCAAGACAAATCTATGAATTATATGAGCTAAGTTACAAAATAGTTTTCACACAAAGAAAGTCTGATCTAAACCACTGGGAAAATATCAATTGCTCATGGGTAGGCTGAACCAATATATCCAAAATATTCTACCTATTCAATGGCTTACCAATAAAACTATCTAAAAATATTTTATAGAACTAGAAAAAAAAAACAACAGAATTCATCTAGAAGAACAAAATGTCAAGAATATCAAGGGAATCAATGAAAAAAATTGCAGTAAGGTGGCCTCACAGTACCACATCCTGAACTGCATTACAAAGTGGTAATCATAATCTGGTACTGGCTGAAAAATAAAGCGGTGGATTAGTGCAAAAGATTACTTATACAAAACAAATTAGGAAATGATCATAGTGATCTGATGTTTGATAAACACAGAGATGCAAGATTTTGGGAACAAGAACTCATTATTTGAGAAAATTAAGTGGGAAAACTAGAAAGCAGTTTGGCAGAAACAAGGTATAGACCAACCTATCATATCATATGCTAAAAGATGGTCAAAATGGATAAATGATTCAGATGGAAAAGCCAATTAGGGAAACATGAAACATCTTACTTGAAATACCTATGAATAAAAGGACTTTGTGAACAAACAAGAGATAGAAAGGATCACAGGAAGTAAAACAGATAATTTTGATAACATAAAATTAAAAAGTTTTTGCCCAAACAAAAGCAATACAGTCAACATTAGGAGAAAAGTCAGAAATGGGGGCAGGGCAATTTACAGTGAAACTCTCATTTCTCAAATATGTAAAGTACTGAGCCAAGACTAAGAATCATTGCTCAATTGATAAGTTTTCAAAGGAAATGAACAGGCAGTTTTCAGAGAAAGTAATCAAAGCTGTCTGTAGTATTGTGAAAAATACTGTAAACCATTATTGATTGGAGAAATTTAAATTAGAGCAGCACTGAGGTACCACCTCACACCTATCAGACTAGCTAACATGAGAGAAAAAGAAAATGACAGTTGTTTGAGGGGATGTAGAAAAATTGGGACACTAATGTGTTTTTACTATAATTGTGAACTGTATAGAGATTCTGGAGAACAATTTAGAACTATGCCCCAAGAAATATAAAACTGTGTGTATCTTTGACCCAGCAATACTACTTTCAAGTCTGTATCCTAAAGAGGAAAGAAAAGAAAAGAACCCATTTGTACAAAAATATTTATGGAAACTCTTTTTGTGGTGGCCAAGAATTAGAAATTGAGGGTTGCATATCAATTGGGGAGTGGCTGACTGTGGTATATGATTGTGATGGAATACTGTTGTGCTAAATGAGGAATACTGTGGTCTCAGAAAAACCTGGGAAGACTTATGTGAAGTCAAGCAAAGAGAAGTGAACAGAATCAGGAGAAAATTGCATTCAGTAACAGCGATAGCATAAAGATGATCAACTGTGAAAGACTTAATTCTGCTGATCAAGACAGTGATCCAAGACATTGCTAAAGGATGGATGATGAACAATGCTATCCATCTCCAAAAATGATGAACTCTGAATACAGATTTAAGCATACTTTTTTTTCTTCTTTCCTTTTTATTGTTTTATTTCATTTGTGTGTGGTGGTTTAACCTGGAAATATATTTGGCATGACCTCACATTTATAATAGAAGTCAAATTCCTTGCTTTCTCAAGGGAAATAGAGGGAAGGGTTGGAGGGAGAAAAGTTGGAACTCAAAGATTTCTAAAAATGTTACAATTTTTAAGAATGTAATTGGGTAATATTTAATTAAATAAATAAAAATAATTGTTTAAAAAAAACTGTGGAAGGCTTCCATGCTTTCTTTTCGACATTGTGAAGGTACAACTAGAGCACTCTGGTTATGCACCCATCATATCTAATTCTTGCCATGTGACAAGCACTTCTCTTCCTATTGTAACAGCTCTCAGAGGGCAGCTTTTCACATTTCAAAGTGAAAAAAGAATTGAAAAAGCAGAGAGGTCCTCAATTGATATAAATGGTCAAAGGATATGAACAGGCAGTTTTGAGAGGAAGCAATTAAAACTGTCTATAGTCATATGAAATAATGCTCTAAATCACTATTAGAAAAATGCAAATCAAAACAACTCTAAGGTACCATATTACACCTATCAGATTGGTTAACATGACAAAACAGGAAAATAATATTGGAGAAGATGTGGAAGAGTTAGAACACTAATTCATTGTTGATGGAGCTGTGAGCTGATCCATTCTGGAGAGCAATTTGGGCTATAAAAAATGTGCATACCCTTTCACCCAGGAATATCACTTCTCGGACTGTATCCCAAGGAGATCATAAATATGGGAAAAGGACCCACATGTACAAAAATGTTTATATTAGCTCTCTTTGTGGTGACCAAGAATTGGAAATCAAGGGGATGCCCATTCATTGGGGAATGGCTGAACAAGTTGTGGTATATGAATGTGGTGGAATACTATTGTGCTATAAGAAATGATGAACAGGAAGACTTCAGAGAGGCCTGGAAGGGCTTATATGAACTGATGCTGAGTGAAATGAGCACAACCAGGAGAACACTGTACACAGTATCAGCCACAGTGGGCAAGGACTGTTCTGGTAGACCTAGCCTTTCACAGGAATGCAAGGACCTAAAACATTCCCAAAGGTCTCTTGAGGCAAAATGCCATCCACATCCAGAGAAAGAACTATGGATTCAGAATGCAGAATGAAGCAGAATATTTTCTCTTGTGTTATGTTTTGTTTTGTTTTGTTTCTCATGGTTTTTCCCATTCATTTTAATTCTTCGATGCAACATGACTAATGCAAAAATGTGATTAATAAGACTGTATGTGTAGAACCCATCTAAGATTGCATGCCATCTCAAGGAGGGAGGGGAGAAAATCTAAGAATTACGGAAGTGATTGTAGAAAACTGAAAACAAATTAATTAATTTTAGACAAAAGTGAAGATGGAAGTCACCCCCTCTTGTAAACGTATTTAGTCCTTGCTCAGCAGCCAGTTGGGATACTTCATCATCAATCCTTGCAAGACACTGAGTTAGCTATGGCTAGAAGTAATTCCTCTAAACTTTCCACAAGATGTACTGAAGAAAGTAAGAAGTATTTGTATCTGTGCAACCTCTATATGACCCACTATGAAAGTTAAATCCAAGCTTCTTCCATATCTGTTATACTGGTATACAATTCCTTAACTGATGGTTTTTATTTCTGATCTTGAAGTTCCACATTATTCATTGTTTCTGTTATTTTTTTTTATTTTATAAGCTTTTTTTGCTGTCTTTTGTTTTTTCTTATTATTTATTTTTAATTTTCAACATTCACTTCCACAAGATTTTGAGTTCCTAATTTTCTCCCCATCTCTCCCCTCCACCCACCCCAAGACAGCATGCATTCTGATTACCCCTTCCCCCAATCTGTCCCCCTTCTATCACACCCCTCCCTTCTCTTATTCCCATCCCCTCTATTTTCTTATAGGGCAAGATAGATTTCTATACCCTATTGCCTGTATATCTTATTTCCCAGTTGCATGTAAAAACAATTTTTAACATTCATTTTTAAAACTTTGAGTTCCAGCTTCTCTCCCTTCCTCCCTCCCCATCCATCCCCACTGAGAAGGCAAGCAATTCAATATAGATTATATATGTGTAGTTATGTAAAAGACTTCCATAACAGTCATGTTGTAAAAGACGAATTATGTTTCCCTCCATCCTATCCTGCCCCCCATTTATTCTATTCTCTCTTTTGATCCTATCCTTCTTCAAAAGCGTTAACCCCTTCTCCCATTTGCCGTCCCTTCTATCATCCCCTCCACTTCCCACTTATCCCCTTCTCCCCTGTTTTCCTGAAGTGTAAGATAAATTTTCATACCAAACTGAGTGTACATGTTATTCCCTCCTTAAGTCAAATGCGATGAGAATAAGGTTCATTCCTTCTCTCTCTCCTTCTCCCTCTTCCTCCATTGAAAAACCTTTTTCTTGCCTCTTTTATGTGAGAGATAATTTGCCCCATTCTGTTTTTCCCTTTCTCCTCCCAATATATTCCTTTCTCACCCCTTACATTTTTTTTTTTAGATATCATCCCTTCTTATTCATCTCACCTCGTGCCCTCTATCTCTATGAATATAATCCCTCCAACTACCCTAATGCTAAGAAAAGTCTCAGGAGTTACAAATATTATCTTTCCATGTAGGAATGTAAATAGTTCAGCTTTAGTAAGTTCCTTATAATTTCTCTTTCCTGTTTATTTTTTCATGCTTCTTTTGATTCTAGTGTTTGAAAGTCAGATTTTCTATTTTGCTCTGGTCTTTTCATCAAGAATACTTGAAAGTCCTCTATTTCATTGAATGACCATTTTTCACTGAAATATTATACTTAGTTTTGCTGGGTAGGTGATTCTTGGTTGTAATCCTAACTCCTTTGACCTCTAGAGTATCATATTCCAAGTCTTAAAATCCCTTACTGTAGAAGCTGTTAGATCTTGTGTTATCATGATTCTTTTTCCACAATACTTGAATTGTTTCTTTCTGTCTCCTAACAATATTTTCTCCTTGACCTAAAAGCTCTGGAATTTGGCTACAATATTCCTAGGACTTTTCCTTTTGGGATCTCTTTCAGGAGGTGATCAGAGGATACTTTCAATATCTACTTTCCCCTCTGGTTCTAGAATATCAGGGCAGTTTTCCTTGATAATTTCTTGAAAAACGATATCCAGGTTCTTTTTTTGATCGTGGTTTTCAGGTAGTCCAATAATTTTTAACTTGTCTCTCCTGGGTCTATTTTCTAGGTTAGTTGTTTTTCTGATTAGATATTTCACGTTATCTGCTCTTTTTTCATTCTTTTGTTTTATAATTTTTTTGTTGTTGTTTTATAATTTCTTGATTTTTCATAAAGTCATCTGCTCCATTCTAATCTTTAAGAAAGTATTTTATTTAGTGAGCTTTTGGAACTCCTTTTCCATCTGACCAGTTCTGCTGTTTAAGGCATTCTCTTCTTTGGCATTTTGGATCTCATTTACCATTTGGGTTAGTCTATTTTTTTCAGTGTTATTTCCTTCAGCATTTTTTTTTTGGTTCTCTTTTAGCAAGCAGTTGGCTCATTTTTCATGATTTTCTTGCATCGTTCTTATTTCTCTTCCTAAATTTTCCTCTACTTCTCTTACTTGATTTTCAAAATCCTTTTTGAGCTCTTCCATAGCCTGAGACCAATTCATACTTTTCTTGGAGGCTCTGATTGTAGGAACTTTGACTTTGTTGTCTTCTTGTTTGTATATTTTGGTCTTCCTTTTTACCAAAGTAAGATTCTACAATATGATTCTTTTTTCCAATTTTGCTCATTTCCCCAGCCATTTACTTGACTTTTGAGTTCTTTGTCAAGGTATTCTTCTGCTTCTAGTGGGGGTGGGGAGGTGTACTGTCCACTGCTCAATCTCCCTTCCTCCCAATCTAAAGGCCTAGAACTCCAGAAACAGCTGCCACTGCTGCCCCTGATCCTGCTGCTGCAGGCTCCTCCACCCCTCCACTGTCCTGAGACTCAGACCAGATGACTGCTCTCTCACACAGGTCTCACAAGTTTTTCAGGATTTAAAGTGAAATCTGAAGGTTGTTTTTATTTGAATCTCTCTTATTATTTAGAGATATTTTCATGTGATTGTGAATACTTTGTAATTCTTCCTTTGAGAACTGTTGATATCCATTGACTATTTATCTATTGGTTAATATTATGTTCATTTTTAATTCTCTGGAATTTTTAATTCCAAGTTTGGGAGGTACTTTTATTTCCTCAATTTCCTTCTCTCAATATTTGGAGGTATCTTGCTGCTACATAGCAACACAATAGAAAGTTATTAAAAATATCTTCTCTGTAACAATGCTATATACCATTAATGTGCATATATGTCCTTGTTTTATGTCTCCTCTGATGCTTAAGATCAGAAGGTCGTTGAACAGTGTTATTCCTATTGCATCTTCCAAGGAATCTTGAAAGAGAATCATGTGGGTAGGAGACATCTTTTAAAAATATCCATAAAGAGGTGTTGTGTTTTGTTTTATTAAATCAAAAGCTTTTTCATAAGACCAATAAGTACAATAGTATCATATACTCTCTACACATTTCAGTTAATTATGAAGTGGTAAAGATGGGGACGCTGTTAAATATTGTTTACCAGAGCCTTCTGAGGATACCCTTTATTTATGTAGATATGACTCTTATAAAGATAGAAGTAGTTATCAATTTTCTCATGGTCATCCTTTTTTTTGGCATTAATAAAGTCCAGGATTTTTTCCACACCTTTGGTATCTTCCCTTCCTTCAGCTACCATGGCATATAAAATCTAAGTTATATAGTAGTGATTGTAGAACACTGAAAATAAATAAAATTAATTTTAAAAAAGAGGGAAAAAAGAGGGAAAAAAAGAATTTGAATGCTATACCACTTGATACATATGTGTTTAGTATTGATATTGTTTCATTGTGTATGGTACCTTTTATTTATTTTTTAATATTTTTGTTCATTTTCAACTCAAATACATAAAGAAAAAAAGAACATTTCCATGTACACAGTACAACATAGAGAATTCAGTATAAAAGCCATGAATTTCCATTTCACACTGTTTATTTTTTAAACCATGTAAGTAGTAGTACATATTGCTTTTCAAATCTACTTTTTTCAAAAGGTGCTTTTCTGTACTTCCTATTAAGTTTTTTTTTTTTGTTCTCTGCCATGCACTTTTTCCCTCGCTCCCTACCTTGCCCAAGAGAAGGCTACCATTAGACACAAATATGTATGGGCAACCTGGCAGAGTATGATCTAAGAAAGACAAATGAAATTAGGTTGCCTGCATGTTTATTTTCTCTCAAGCTGGCAGCATGCATGAGGAGCTACAGGAAAAAGCTGAGTTCCCCTTGGAGTTGGGGCACAGTTTTTCAACCTTTCTCACAGGGGCTGAGGTCATTTCATTATCAACTCATCTCTGGACAGGGGAAATACTCCTTGTATGAGGACACCCACCAATGTTGGTTTTCTAGACAAAAGAAAATCTGAGTAGAACAATGGACTTCCCCTGCCCTAGATTAATCTATGGTACTTTTTAGCAAAATGTAGTTTCTTTACTTATATCTCTTAATTAGGTCTATTTTTGCTTTTAATTTGTCTGAGATCAGGATTACTACCCCTGCTTTTTTTAACTGCAACTGAATCAAAATACTCTAGACCCTTATTTTTACTCTATATGTGTCCCTCTACTTCAAGTATGTTTCTTGTAAGTAACATATTGTAGGATTCTGGATTTTGATCCACTTTGCTATCTGCTTCTGTTTTATGGGAGAGTTCATTCCATTTACATTTACAGTGAGGATTACTGTGTGTTTTCCTCCATCCTATTTTTCCTCCTGTTTGTCCTCTTTCTTCTTTTGCCTTTTCCCTCCTCACCAGTGTTTTGCTTCTGGCTACCACTTCCTGCAATCTGCCTTCCCTTCTGTTAGTCCCCCCTCCCTTTACTTAATTCTCTCCCCTCCTACTTCCCTGTTGGGCAAGATAGATTTCTAAATTCAGCTGATTGTGTATATTATTCCTTCTTGGGGGCAATAATGATGAGAGTATGGTTCAAGTGATTCCCATTGCCCACCCTCCCATCTTCCCTTCCACTGTAATGTGTTTCATGCTTCTTCATGTGAAATAGTTTACCCCATTTTATCTCTCCCTTCTTTCTGCATCCAGTGTTCTCATAATTTTTATGTCATTCCCTCAAATTCACCTTATACTTATATCCTCTATGTATATTCCTTCTAGCTGTACTATTAGTGATATAATTTTTTAAGAATTAAAAGTATCATCTTCCCATTTAGTGATGCAAACTGTTTAGTTCTGTTGAATCCTTTATGTTTTCTTTTCTCTTTTTACCTTTTTATGTTTCTCTTGGGTCTTGATGTTGGAGATCACATTTTTGGTTTAGTTCTGGTCTTCTTCTTATAAAAGCTTGAAATCCTTCTGTTTTGTTGAATGACCATTTCCTGTCTTCCCCCTCTTAATGTATTGATTTCTTAATTTCTCTGGGAAAATGATTCTTGGTTGTAGTTCTAGCTCTTTTTCCTTCTGGAATATCATGTTCCATGGCTTCTGATCTTTTAATATTGTAGATGCTAAAACCTGTGTAATCCTGATTGTAGCTCCCCGATACTTTAACTTTTTTTGTTGTGGTGGTTTTCTGCTCACGTACAGTATTTTTTCCTTGACTTGATAGTTTGGTAATTTGGCTTTAATATTCCTGGCAGTTTTTATTTTGTGATTTCTTTCCTGAGGTCATCAGTAGATTCTTTCAAAAGCCTATTTTGCCTTTTGGTTCCAGAAAATCAGGACAGTTTTCCTTGCTAATTTTCTGAAAGATTCTGTCCAGGTCTTCCTGTTGATTATGGCTTTCAGGTAGTCTATTGAATCTGATCTTGTCTCTCCTAGATTTGTTTTCCAGGTCAGTTGTTTTTCCAATGAAGTATTTTAAATTTTCTTCTGTTTTTTTCATTCTTTTGAGTTTGTTTGATTCTTGATGTGTCATGCATTCACTGGCTTTCACTTGTCTAATTCTAACTTTTAAGGAGTTGTTTTCCTTTGCACTTTCTTTTCCATTTAGCCAGCTGTAATTTTTTAAGGAGTTGTTATTTTCAGTGGATTTTTATATCACCTTTTTCATTTTGTCAATTCTACTTTTTAAGCAGTTTTCTTTTTTCTAGCTGTTGACTCTTTTTTCATAATTCTCTTTCATCACTCTCATTTCTTTCCCTATTTTTCTTTCACCTCTCTTATATGATTTTTAAGCTCCTTTTTGAGCTCTTCCATGAGTTTTTTTCTGGGCTTGAGACAATTCCCCTTTTCCTTTGGGATTTTATCCATAGATGTTTTGACATTATTATCCTCTTATGAATTTGTGTCTTGATCTTCCCTATCACCATAATAACTTTTTATGGTCAGATTCTTTTTTGTTTTTTGCACTCTTTGGGGAATTTTTTTCCTTTCTTCTAAATTTGAACTGCTTGCAGGTGCAGCTCTGAGGCCTACAGGGTACCTTTTTCTGATGCTACATTGAGGGGGTGAGTTAAGGGGTGGCTGGTCTACTGGAGGCTATAGAGATCTAACAGCTTACCTGGTACTGAGCCAGGGTCCTAGTGCTGGTTTCTGGGGTGTGCTGAAGATAGTGGTGTATTTCTGCATTTCTCTGGAGCTGCACTGAAGTACATGCAGTCCGACCACTGCCAGCTGCCTGTTTGCCCTGGGTTAGACTGAAGCAAGTGGTGGGGGGCCCCCAACACTGGTGGCTAACTGCCTGTTGATTAGGCACCCTTGGGGTTAGTGTATATAGTGAAACATGTTATATTTTAAAACTAAGTCACTATGTGTCCGCCAGAGATCTTACTGGTTTAGTAGCCTCTGTTTTTGAGTTTGACATTTCTACATCAGCACACATTATATATAAGAAGGTAAGGTATATGACACTTACTCAGCTGCCTGTGACAGCTATTAAAGAATTGATAAATCTGAGAGTTGGCTATGATTCTAAACTTCATTGCTGTCTGAAACTTAATCAGTGTGGGTGTTCTATTAGTGTGGGTTGTAATTGAATATGCAAGTTTACAGCATTGACTTCAATTGTTATGAAATATTATGAGACAATATCTCAACTATATTTTAGTTGAAGTCCTTGTACTTGCTTGAATCAAAAATTTTCCCAGCCTTCCTTGAATAATTAATCAGTACTAAGGAGACTGTTTCCTATTCTGAAATTCTTCAGAGACCTAATCAACCTGTATTAAAAAAGACTCAACTAGGTTCACCAAGGCACCCACATTTCTAGGAACTAAGATTAGTATTACTAAAGCAGGAGTTTATATTATTTATAGTGACCAAACTAAGAATGGGAATACTTTTTGGTTAATTCAGTTAAGAATCATAGTGTCCTTTCCTTTTTCTCACCTCTTGCACAAACTGGTTGAGTGACCCAGTTCTAGTCACTTCAAAGCTTTAGACAGCTCTTAAGATTAGGTCACGATGAGATGCTGAATGCATTGGTTAGAGAGTTTTCTCACTTGTGAGTTCTCATTATTTGTGAACAAGACTATGTGAAGAACCATTTATGTCCACTTAGACTCTGCATGGGATTTCTTCTGAGATAGTGGTAAATACCATTCTTTAGAACCATATGATTGTCTATCACTTGATGTTAATAAATACTCTCTGAACAAGTTATCTCTGCAGTTACAGTTATCAAAGCATTTTATGATCTTAATATAGGAATAAGAAATTTCTTGTGTGTGTACATCTATATAAAATATACACATGTGTAATACTTTGCAAATCATAAAACAGTATATGAAATTTAGTAGTTATTATAATTATAAAAAATATGTTGTAGAATTGTACAATCCTGTCAGTGGAAAATAGCGGGGAAAAAATCATTAGATTTGTAATCAGAGTCTACATTCAAAATATTAGGTCTTTTTACTGATCATGTTACCATGGAAAAATTATTTAACCTCCTTTTACCTCAGTTTTTCCATCTGTATAATAAGGGTGTAATCTTAAATAATTTCTGTGATTCTATGAAAGCTGAAATTTTGTATATCTTTGACAATATGTTATAGGGAAACCTTTCAAATGAAGATTATGATGAGACTTCTGAGACAGCTCAGTTTTTTAAAATTCAGGCAAATCCATACCCCTCAATAAAGTTTGGATGTTATTTTTCTCCAAACAGGCATCTCTGACAACGTGACTTGCTGAAAAGATACATGACAAATTCTTGATAGGAGTTAGGTATAGTTAGCCATTTCTCTAAGAACATCAGAAATTACCTGCCTGATCTATAAAACTCAAATACATAGTGTTGATGGAGCATGTGCTAACCAACTTTTTATGACTGAGCTCATCTTCTTTAAAAAAAAATCCTGTTGGTGTCCTAAGAGCTTATTAGAGATAGAGGTCCTACTTCTGAATCTCTTACTAAATGTGTGACATCAGCCAAGTCATTTAACTTCTTTGTATGTCAGTTTCTTTATCTGTAAAGTTGGGTTGCCCTCGATGACATTTCAAAATCCTTTCATTTCCAAATCTATGATCCTTGTAATCTTAGACCCCATTCAATGTCTTATTTAAAGAGAAATAAAGCGGGAAGTGGTTCAGTTTATAGAGAACAGAGCTACCCTAAGAACAGTGAATCAATAATTCTTCTATGATTTTTACACCTGAAGAAGTCACTGCCCATTTCTGTATTAATTTGTGCAACTCACAGAGGTTAATATCAGTTTACCAAGAAGACTCATCCTTAGTTCTGTGCTTTTTAACTATTTTAATAGGACTTAGAGAAAGGCTATTCTTATCAATTTGCAGCAACACAGATTGGGGTAGGATGGCTAATATACTTAATGACAGAATTAAGAGTCCAAAAAAATATTGACAGTTTAAAAGCATTAGGCTAAATCTAATAAGATAAAATTCTATGTCATGAACTGTGATAGATATTTATATTTTGTTGAGAGAAGCAACTTTTACATAAAGTATATGCCGTGTGATTTAGGTGGGGGGTGAGGGCACTAGCTTCTAGAGGGATCAGGAAAAAATTAATATTAAAATAGTACATAAATTGATCTTTGAAGGAAATTAGAGGTTCTACCAGATGAAGAAACTCCAAATTCATTTTACAGACAAGAAAACAAAGGCCCAGAGAAAGCATGTGATTTATGTAGAACATGTGAGTAATTTGAACCAATGTCCTCTAACTCTTTCAGTTGTACCCACTGTGCTTCCTGGAATTCCATACACAAGTGAAGTCATTTAACCTTAAAAACTATTAAGACAAAAAACAATCTTTAAATTTCCAGAATTCCAATTTTATTATGTCATTGAACATAAGATGAAAAT
The DNA here is from genome assembly GCF_028372415.1 of Notamacropus eugenii. Lineage (NCBI taxonomy): Eukaryota > Metazoa > Chordata > Mammalia > Diprotodontia > Macropodidae > Notamacropus > Notamacropus eugenii. The sequence continues at coordinate 108,526,665 of NC_092872.1, read as the reverse complement.
AATTGCAAAACTAAACAAAAATAATCTTCCTTAGAATAAGAATAATTCTTATTCATTGTCAGGAATTCTAATATGCAAAATGAGTTATTTGCCTATTTTGATTTTATAGAGAAATTCTGGGATTAGAAAGACCCATTTCTTTAATGTTTGATAATCCAGAGTTTCACCAATCCACATGGGTTTTTATCCACCAATTAGAACAAATAAGGGAGGTTTTATATAATTATTTAGATGCTACCTTCAGCCTTTCCACAGATTTGACTTCAAAGTTACTTTCTAATTAGTGAGCCTACTTTGAGTACTAGTGCGTAGCCTTCTCTGCTGCTTTTGTCCTTTTTAAAATAGCTGCATATTTCCAAGCCATATTGAAGAAAATCTATCAACAGCAATAAAAAGGGGTCAGAGGGAAGGAATGGGCAGGTAATTACACTGGAAATGGCTGTCCTTTATGAAAATAATTGTATGTTTTTGATGAACTGATGTTAAAATAAATGTCCTACAGATGCTGAAGTATTTTTCTACTTCTTTTGAAACATTTGTCACAGATTCTAAAACAATCGCTTGTCTGATCAACTCATCAAATCTTAAAAAGCTGTAATATTCCACTGGCAATGCAAGAGTTAATAAAACATTTTGAACAGAAAAGGTGTTTTGCTATTGTGAGGGGACAGGGATGAAAGAGAAAGAAAAGAAAATTACATTTTAAAAAATCCTTTAGTTTGGGCATCAAGCCCCATAAGAATGTTAATAGTAAAGAAAAATGACAATGTTTACAGGCATAATTTTATTTAAAAAATTAAGCTGTATGCTTCACCAGACAACTAAGAAAACCAAACAGAATGCAGGGTAAATTGGCAACTCTTCATTGTTAATAGACAATAGTTTGTAATTTTTTATTGTTTCCAGTTTATAGCTGAGTAAATATTTGTTTTGGTTCTTTGTCATACTCTTACATATCAATGCATACATAGTTCTAATTTGGATATTATGAAGCAAAATTCAACATCCTGGAAATCCAGAAATGCGGTGGGGTCTCTCACTAGATTACCTTCAACCTTGGTTCCAATCTGCTGAAACAATATTATAAGTCCCAAATGAATCAATTCTTCTTGTTATTCTCCTTCAATATTTTCTTCTTTTTTTTTTTTATTCAACTTTGTTGACCTTCTGTTAGTTGCTAACCCTTACAAGTACCCAAACAAAGGACCTACTGTAGACTTTGATTCAGCTGCCAATTTGATTACTTTGGCCTAGAGAGAAGCAGGCTACTTGGGTTGTTGAATCAGGGTCATTCATGGACATTCTCTTTTTTCAACATCTGTAGCCCCTAGCAACCAATTCCAGAGTGGGTTTGGCAAAGCTGTAGACCATAAATGATGCATTTAGTGCAATGTGATCAGTGTACCCTTTTCATAGTTGGGATGAATTATGATCCTGGCTTTCTTCATGGCAGTATGCTTGCAGTTTCACTAAAAACAGCTCTCCATCCCCCTCCCCCAGGAGGCAGCCAATGGATCTATTCTTGTCTTAGTTGTTACTTGGGTAACAAAAAGGTTTTTCTTATATTTTGTTTTGAAATAGGATAGCTATAACCATACAGTTTTGAAATTTTTATTTGCTCATTTCTTTGTAAACATTTTGTTAGTTTTTTAAAAATTTTTACAGAAAACATCTTGTCTAAGGGAAGTCTTCTCATGTCAAAGAAAAATCAAACTCTGCATCTTCTTCACCTGACAATACCTGAAAGTGTTTTGTGTATAAGAATTGGGTTTTACCAAGTTCAGGTGGCTACGGCTCTGCTATGTTTCACTGTCCCATTGTCTCTTAAAAGTAACAAGCTCAACACATTGCTAAAAGCCTAAGTAAAACCACCTCTGAGGTGACACTTATGACTAACAAAAGAGGAAGAGAAAAAACAGTCAAGAACCACAGTCTGTAGGCTTTAGGATCTTTTTTTCCCTACCTCTGTGACTTGGGACTCAAATCTCAGAAGTGACATAAATACTGCAATTAGAATACTGCAATACTGCATTAGAAATAATACATAGCATATATTTCTTGCAGCAACTACCAAGTATGTCATGAATATCCCCTGTCCAAAAAAAAACCAAAAAGGTGGTTAAGTTGATCTATAAAATAAAAGTAATTCTGGTTTGGGTGAATCATTATAATTACTATCACTTAGTAAATAATTATTTACTTTTAATAATTGAATAGTACAAGGCTTATTGATGTTTATAAATGAAACAAACAAAATCTTAGAACACATATTAAACAAAGAAGTATTTATGGTAAGTACGATGGAAATAGAGGAAAAGAGAATATCCTGAAAGTGATACCTCAGGATAATGGTCATCCCTATACAACTCTCCCTCCTCTCCAGTTTATGACTCTAGCCTACAGCTATTTCTGGCTGTCTGTAAGATATCAAAATTTCATTGTCCACACATGTGAAATGGAACAGTAATAACTGATCTTTCTTTTTAAACTATTGTCCTTTTTAACACTGTCCACCTGTGCCTTTTTTACTTTCTAGACTAATGACCTTACCCATAGTTATTTCTCTATCATGTTTAATATTTCTTCTACCTTCGCCCTCCCTACAGACTCATACTCTCCCCCACCAACCTATTACAGCCAGAATTCTGACTGGGTCCAAGATGTAATGGCACAATAACTCTTAAATCTATTGCATATCCACCAGCACATCCCATTTCTTTTTCAAAAGCATGGAATTGCTCTCAGATTTATAAAACCTTTGAGTTGCATATACAAGAGCAGGAATCACTTTTTCAAAATATGTATATATATATATATATATATACACATATACATATGTGTGTGTGTGTATATATATATATGGTCATATATATATATATATATATATATATATATATATATATATATATATATATATATATATATAGTCATTCTCCACTTGGAGATTGCTAATATGTTTCTGTAGAAAGTCTCTGTATCTAGAAGCAGTCTGTTCTACTTTTGGATATCTCTCACTATTAAAAAATGATTCTTTTATCAAACCTAAAATGTTTTGCCTCAGCAGCTTGCTTCCTCTTCAGATTCTTGATCAACTAATTTCTCTTCTACATCACAATCCTTCAAATACTTGAAGACAGAGGCAGAGCCGAAGAAAAGACAGGAAGTTCCCAGAGTTCTCCCCAATTTCCCTCAAAACAACTTTTAATCAAGCTTCAAAACAAATTCTGGAGTGATGGAACCCACAAAAAGATGGGGTCAAATACTTTTCCACCCTAGGATAATTTAGAAGGATTGTAGGAAAGATCTGTCTCACTTGGATAAAAGAGGAGTGCAGCCCAGCACAAAGGTGTCTAGGCAAGGCAGAGGCAGGTCCCTCCCCCCAGCACAGATCAGCAACCAAGGCCCAGGGGTTCTGGCTTGTCAGACCAGCAGCAAAGAGGGCCAACAGCAAGGTTTCCAGGCCCAGTGCATCAGGGGAACTGCTAGCCCTGGAATCCCCAGAGCAACAGGTAGGACTAGGCCAAGTGACTGCAGCACCATGAGTAAACTGCCAGCCTGAGCAGCAAGCCAGCAACCAAATTTGAGGACCCAGCACAAGAAGCTTGGGACAGTGACCTCTGTGCCCTAGGAGCAGAGCTCAACTATAAAAGTCATGAAATAGGCTGGAAAATGAGCAAAAAACAAAACAGTAAAAGCTCTGACCATAGAAAGTTACTATGGTGACAGGGAAGATCAAAACAAACTCATAAGAGGACAACAAAATCAAAATGCCTGCCTGCAAAGCTGCTTCTGCTGCTTCTTCTTCTTCTCTCTTCTGCTTCTTCTTCTTTCCTCCTCCTCCTCCTCCTTCTCCTCCTCCTTCTTCATCACATCCTCTTTTTCACATCCTCTTTCCTCACATCCTCTTCCTTCTCCTCTTCCTTTTTCTCCTTTTTACTTCATCACATGTGATCCATGTGGAAAGTCAAACCCTTTACCATGTGGGTGTTCTATCCAAAGGAATATAATTTTTGGTCACTTATTCTTTGTAAGCTATCTTAGCATTTGGGAAATAGAAATTTTGAAAATTTTTGTTTATCTTTTTTTTTTAAAAAAAAGCTGGGATAACTAACTCTTTTTCTTGTGTAGGTTTCATTTATGATTTCTTGAAATATAGTTCTGGTAAAACAGGCACAGAGGAAGGGGTGTGAGTAATTTTGAAATGGAATGTTGGGGAGTTTGGATTGAGAGGAATGGGAATAAGGGATAGAATATAGCTTAAATGATGACAGCTGGAAGTTCAGGATCACTGGGATAGTGAGAGTATTACCAGGGAGAGTTTGTAATTCTAATTATTATAGGGAACTCCCAATTCAATGAGATCCATTTCAGTCTTGAGTATATTAAGGAAATTTTAGCTGCCTATTAATACCTACTTAACAAGTTAGATATTTTGCCTCCTCTTGGTCTCATCTAATGCAGTTCATATGTTACAAATGTATACAAAAGTTTTATTGTAAAATCAGACACAATGACTTGACAGAGCATGAATATTTCCAACAATGAGAACACAACTAGTTTGTTTTTCTTTGAGTTACACGTGTGTGTATGTTAATCTCTAGCATTTATACAGCTATCTAAAGTTTGTAAACTGTTTTGCATATAGATTATTGTGCCCCTCAATAAACAGGTGGGCTGTTACTCTCCATTTTAGAGATGAGGAAATTGAGCTTGATATCATTTAAGTGATTAACTCATGGTCACATGGCTACGAGGGATTAGCTTTGAAGTGAAGTCTTCTGCACTCCAAGCACTCTGTTCACAGGTTGACCTGTAGTGAGCAACATGGTATCCTAAGCAGTCATAAACATGAGCATTTGTTCATCAATCTGAAACCTGCAGGAAATCAGGGTAAACCTCATAAAATGTAGCAAAAGATCTGAAGAGTATCTGAATTCTTTTCTTGATTTTGTTTGATTTTTCTGGGAATATTGGAGGATAAGTTAAATGCATTGGTTGCATATAATTACTTACAATTCTCTTAGCATGATGATTTAGGAATTTTTTTTAATGGCTGAGAGAAGTTAGAGAATTAATTAGAGAAATTAGCATTGGTGAATGTGAATTCTCCATGTACCCAGACCTGTTTGAAAATTACCTACAAGTTCGTTTTAGACCCTGCAATTCCTAATTAAGTTCAAGTGTCTGAAAGCATCTAGATGTACTACAGCCCATTTTATTAATGAAATTGTAGCTTCTGTTCAGTTACCAAATGGAACAGGCCCTGGGTCTTAAAATTCAACCTTTCTGTATGAATGTTAAATTATTTCTTGAAATCCAACTGAATTTTTAAGAAACTGGAGAACATGGAGCAAATTAAGAGTATCAGAATTGGTGGCAGGAACACTGTCTACTCTTTACAGGCTGAAGGACCTTTTGGATGCTGTTTTATAAGTTAGGAAATAAAGACAAAATGCTTTATTTTAGGGTGAGAAATCCTGGAAGAAAATATAGGCAAGTTCATTTTTCCAAATTAAAAGAGAAAATATGATTTCTAATTAAATTTAATGTGTAATTGATGAAAGGATCTTTATACAATAGTCATACTTTGAGTGTTTTCATTTTGATGTGCTTTGGATATTTGTAAAGATGTGCCACATATAGGATGTGTGTCATCAATGATAAAAGTAAACTAAATAGAGCTTTGCATATAGTAATTGCATTCACCTGAGGAGAGCTATCAATTTCACTGATGGGTGTTTGCCATCTCTTCAGGTGGTTAGTTCTAATATATCATTGTAATTAGGGGGATAGGTAAAGAAGGAAAGATGGTGGATCTAAACAATCAGAACAAAATGCTACTTGATGTAAAGATGTTCTCGGGCAAACTTCTGAAATTTAAATGTCAAAACCACCAATTCTGATGTCTGATAGGAATTATTTTAACTCTATTGTTTGGTGCGACAGAGTTTTAATCTAATGCTTCTAAAGGTCTCCAGTTGTAAGCACATCGCCTTGTGCATAGTATGAACTTAATACATGTTTGATGATGATGATAAATAAACTTTTTCAATAGATGAATTTTTTGAAAGAAAGAAGAAAGTGACACAAAAATAAAATTAATTTAAAATATATATATTCTTTTAATTTAGGTGAAATGGAAATTCCTGATACAAATGACCCTTTGGGACAATTGGATGGACCTGACAACCCTATTCCCACACCAAAAGGTAAAATGTAAAATACAATATTGGAACTGAATTATTAAATGTATAGATATATCATGAATCATAGCTTTAGAGGAGCTTATTCCTACCTTTTTCCAGAAAACAAAATAAAATTCAGGCTTATTCTACTCTTTTCATTTTGTGCTGAATCAATATAGAATAAAGAAAATAAAAAGTGAACCAAATTAATTACATTTACTCATTTTGAAGACACTACCATCCTTCTAGTCACACAGGTTCACAACCTTGGCATCATTTTTAACACTCCTTCATCCACCACATTCAGTTAGTTTCCAGGTCTTGTTATTTTTACCTCCACAGCATCTCTTTCACTAATCTCCTCTCCACTCACATGGCCATCCACATTGTTCAGTTTATCATCTGAAGTTGTCTCTGTATTGGTCTCAATGCCCCAAGACTCTTCTCTATCCAATCTATCCTTCCAAAGTGATTTTCCTAAAGTTCAGATCTAACCAGGTTGCTCAACTCCTTAGTATACCCCAGTTTTTCCTTGTTGCCTACAGGATCTGGAGGATCCTGGATAAGTTCCTGTCTATGGGAGTTTTATCTTTTAGCCCTTCCCAACCTGGCCTTAACCTGCCTTCCCAACCTTATTTTCCATGATCTTTCCTGGTCTTTTTTTTTATTATTATTAATTTTTAACATTTATTTTCACACAATTTTGGGTTACAAATTTTCTCCCCTTTTATCCCCTCCCCCCCCCAAACCCGAGCTTTCTAATTGCCCCTGTGACCTATCTGCTCTCTCCTCTATCCTCCCTCCCTGCCCTTGTCTCCGTCTTCTCTTTTGTCCTGTAGGACCAGATAGCTTTCTTGACCCCTTAACCTGTATTTCTTGTTACCCAGTGGTAAGAACATTACATTTGGTCCTAACACTTTGAGTTCCAACCTCCTTAGCTCCCTCCCTCTCCACCCCTTCCCCTTGAAAGACAGGCAATTCAATATAGGCCATATCTGTTTAGTTTTGCAAATGATTTCCATACTAGTTGTGTTGTAAAGGACTAACTATATTTCCCTCCATCCTATCCTGTCCCCCTTTACTTCTGTTTTCTTATGGTCCTTTCCCTCCCCATGAGTGTTGACCTCGTATTGCATTCTCCTCCCCATGCCCTCCCCTCCATCCTCCCCCCCACCCTGCTTGTGCCCCTGTCCCCCACTCTCCTGTATTATGAGATAGGTTTTCCTATCAAAATGAGTGTGCATTATATTCTTTCCTTTAGTGGAATGTGATGAGAGTAGACCTCATGTTTTTCTCTTGCCTCCCCTCTTTATCCCACCACTAATAAGTCTTTTGCTTGCCTCTTTTATGAGAGATAATTTGCCCCATATAACTTCTCCCTTTCTCCTCCCAATATTTCTCTCTCACTGCTTGATTTCATTTTTTTTAAATGTATAATCTCATCCTCTTCAATTCACTCTGTGCACTCTGTCTCTATGTATGTGTGCGTGTGTGCATGTGTGTGTGTGTGTACTCCCACCCATTGCCCAGATACTGAAATGTTTCAAGAGTTATAAATATTGTCTTTCCATGTAGGAATGTAAACAGTTCAACTTTAGTAAGTCCCTTATGATTTCTCTTTGCTGTTCGCCTTTTCATGGTTCTCTTCATTCTTGTGTTAGAAAGTCAAATTTTCTTTCCAGCTCTGGTCTTTTCATCAGGAAAATTTGAAAGTCTTCTATTTCATTGAAAGACAATTTTTTCCCCTGAAGTATTATACTCAGTTTTGCTGGGTAGGTGATTCTTGGTTTTAGTCCTAGTTCCTTTGATTTCTGGAATATCCTATTCCATGCCCTTCGATCCCTTAATGTAGAGGCTGCTAGATCTTGTGTTATCCTGATTGTATTTCCACAATACTTGAATTGTTTCTTTCTAGCTGCTTTCAATATTTTCTCTTTCACCTGGGAATTCTGGAATTTGGCCACAATGCTCCTAGGAGTTTCTCTTTTTGGATCTCTTTCATGCGGAGTTCTGCGGATTCCTTGAATATTTATTTTGCCTTCTGGTTCTAGAATCTCAGGGCAGTTTTCCTTGATAATTTCATGGAAGATGATGTCTAGGCTCTTCGTTTGATCATGGTTTTCAGGTAGTCCCAGAATTTTTACATTGTCTCTCCTGATTCTATTTTCCAGGTCAGTTGTTTTTCCAATAAGATATTTCACATTATCTTCCATTTTTCGAATCTGCGCGGTATGTTCTGAGATATCTGTCTTTCTCGAAAAGTCCTTAGCGTCCATCCGTACCATTCCAGTTTTGAAAGATCTATTTTCTTCAGTGAGCTTTTGAATCTCCTTTTCCATTTGGTTAATTCTGCTTTTGAAAGCATTCTTCTCCTCATTGGCCCCTTGCACCTCCCTTGCCAGCTGAGTTAGGCTAGTTCTCAAGGTGCCAATTTCTTCAAGATTTTTTTGGTTCTCCTTTAGCAGGGAGCTGATCTGCTTTTCATGCTTCTCCCTCATCCCTCTCATTTCCCTTCCCAGTCTTTCCTCCACCTCTCTAACTTGATTTTCAAAATTCCTCTTGAGCTTTTCCATGTCCCGAGCCCATTGGGTGGGCTGGGACACAGAATCCTCGATTTCTGTGTCTTTGCCTGATGGCAAGCATTGTTCCTCCCCATCAGAAAGGAAGGGAGGAAGTGTCTTTTCTCCGATAAAGTACCCTTCAATAGTTTTATTTCTTTTCCCTTTTCTTGGCATTTTCTCCAACCAGTGGCCTGACCTCTGAATGTTCTCCTCACACCCACCTCGCCTCCTTTTCCTGGTCTTTATCATCCAGCTAAACTAGTGTTATTTCTATTCTCATGTATCTTTCTCTCTCCCTTTTCCTTGCATTAGCTGGCTATACCCTGTGCTTGGGAATGTACGCTCTTCCTAAACTTCCTCTTAGAATGTCTTCCTTCCTTTAAAACTTGGCTTACGTCCCAACTTGTACATGAAGCCTTTCCTGATGGCCTCAGTTTACCCCCACAAATTTACCATGTATTTATTGTATATATACATGTTCATGTGTCTCCCCCAACAGAATTCAAGCTTCTTACGGGCAGCACGCACTTAATTTTGGTCTTTCACTATGGCACGTAATAAACACTTAATATATGCTTACTGATTGATTCATTGATTAGGGACATTAGAGATGATTTAATCCAGTCCTCTTGTTTTACATGTAAGGAAATTTAGACCCAGAAATAAGTGTTTCAGTAGCCTGCCTTCCACATGCACTTATGAAACGTCATGAGGAAGCCATGGTTTGCCCTTTTGTTTTTGTTGTTCTGGACGTGAGATTTCGTCTGTATGGAGAACTCTACTCCTCTTTAACCTCTAGTCTTAGAGTTGCCTAGGGGCCTGAGAGGTTTAGTAGCTTGCCCATTGTTGCCTAACCAGTACGAGTCAGATGAACAATGATTTCTTCTACTTGTGTTACTTGTTTGTTTTTTCCGCTTTGAGGTTTGAGCAATGTGGACCAGCTTCAGACAGTGACATTTTTTTCCATTTTCTCATACCCACCAAGCTCCACATTAGCATGATACCGACTATTATCTTTTGTCTATTTCTTCCTGGGATGGTAAAGATGAGGGTCCGTTGGAACCTGCCATGATAGAGAGAAAGAAAAACTCTGAAGAGGTCAATGATTAGAAGCAAACAAGCAAACCGTCAAATTGTACTGTCATCAGGGCCGTCCTGCTGGGTGGGCAGTCATATCACAGCAAGTTTGAGGAGCAGTGTGGAATGGTGAAATGTTGTTGTTCAGTGGTTTCAGTTGTGTCTGGCCCTTTATGATACCATTTGGTGTTTTCCTGGCAAAGATACTGGAATGCTTTGCCATTTCCTTCTCCAGCTCATTTAGTAGATGAGGAACTTAGGAAAACAGGGTTAAGGGACTTGCCCTGGTTTACGTAGCTAGCAATTGTCTGAGGCCAGATTTGAACTCAGGAAAATAAATTTTCCTGACTTTAGGTCCTGTGCTCTATCCACTATGTCACCTAGATGCCTTTCAATAAATAATCTGAATTAATTTCTTTAAGTATTGACTGATTGAAGCTAGGTGGTGCAGTGGATAGAGTACCAGTGCAGGAGACAGGAGGACCTGAGTTCAAATCTTACCTCAGACACTTGACACTCACTAGCTGTGTGACCTTGGGCAAGTCACTTAACCCCAATTGCCTCATCCTGGGTCATCTCCAGCCATCCTGATGAATATCTAGGCACTGGATTCAGATGGCTCTGGAGGAGAAGTGAGACTGGTGACCTGCTCAGCCCTCCCTCACTCAAAACAAAGTCAGGTGCAAGTCATGTCATTATTTCTCTGATGGCATGGTCTTCTTCTGCAGCGAAGGATGAACACACACATAAAAGTGTTCTCTAGCACCAAAACCTGAAAGTGTTGATGCTGTAGTTCTCAGCTTTCCTTACTGTCCCACTCTCTCAGCCATATATTGCTACTGGAAAAACCACATCTTTGACTACACAGACCTTTGTTAACAAAGTGATGTCTCTGTTTTTTACTGTGCTGTCCAGATTTACCTTGGCTTTCCTTCTAAGTATCAAATGTCTTTTAATTTCATGGCTGCCGTCACCACCTGCAATGATATTTGAACCCAAGAATATAAAATCTTATACTGCTTCCATTTATTTTTTCTCCTTCTATTTGCTAGGAAATGATAGGACTAGTTCCTAAGATCTAAGGTTTTTTTGCTGTTAAACTTCAAGCCAGGCTTTGTGCTCTCTTCTTTCACCCTCATCAAGTTGATCAATCCTTCTTCCATCATATTGAAATGATTCGCATATCTGATATTTTTGGAATTTCTCCTGGCAACCTTAATTCTGGTTTTTGATTTGTCCAGACTGGCATTTTCGTTTAAGTTAAATAAATTAGGTGACAACATACACCATATTGTAATTATTTCTCAATCTTAAACCAATCAGTCGTTCCATGTTCTGTCCTAACTGTTGCTTCTTAACCTGCACACTGGTTCCTCACAATACAAGTAAGGTAATCTAGTACTCCCATTTCTTTGAGGGTTTGCCACATTTTGTTGTCATCATCAGAGTTAAAGATTTTAGTAAAGTCAATGATAGAAAACTAGCTGTTTTATGGAACTCCCTTGCTCTCTCCATAATCCAGGGAATGTTGGCAATTGGCAAGATCACTCCAGTTCCTCCACTTCTTTGAAAACCAGCCTGTTCCTCTGGTAATTCTTAGTTGTATATTGCTGAAGCCTAGCTTGCAGAATCTAATGCATAACCTTGCTGGAGAATGAAATGAATGCAATTGTTTGGTAATTTGGATGTTCTTTGGCATTGTCCTTCTTTAGGATTGGAATGTAAACTGAGCTTTTCTGAGTGTCACTGTTGAGTTTTCCAAATTTACTGGTATATTGAGTGCAGCACTCCAACAGCATCATATTTTAGGATTTTAAGTAGCTCAGCTGGAATTCCATCACTTCCACAAGCCTTATTGTTAGCAATGTTTCCTAAGGTCCACTTAACTTCATTCTCCAGGATATCTGGCTCTAGATCAGAAACCACACCATCATGGTTATTGTTGCTGTCAGGTTTTTTCTTTTATAGTTCATCTGTATATTCCCATCAAATCTTCTTAATCACTTCTAATTCTGTTAAGTCCCCATCATATTTGTCTTTTATCATGCCCATTTTTATGTTAAATGTTCCCTTGAAAGCTCTAATTTTCTTGAAGAGATGTCAAGTCTTTACCATTCTATTGTGTTTTTTCCCTATTTCTTTGCATTTCTCATTTAAGAAAACCTTATCTCTCTTTGCTATTTTCTGGAATTTTGAATTCAGTTGGGAATATCTTTCCCTTTCTTCTTTTCCTTTTGCTTTCCTTCTTTCTTCAGCTATTTGTATAGCCTCATCAGACAGCCATTTTCCTTGGGAATATTTTTTGTTGCTGCTTCCTATACAATGTTGTGATTCTCTGTCCATAGTTCTTCAGGCACTCCACCAGATATAATCTCTTAAATCTATTCATCACTTCTACTTCATATTTATAAAGGATATTATTTAAGTCATACCTATATGATTTGATGCTTTTCCCTGCTTTCTTCCCTTTAAATCTGAATTTTGCAATAAGAAGCTCATAGTCTGAGCTACAGTCAACTCTGGGTTTTTTTTTTTTTAATTGACTGTATGAAGCTTGTCCACGTTTGGCTGCAAAGTATATGAACAATCTGATTTCAATATTGACCATCTGATGGTGTCCATGTATAGAGCCAATTTCTGGGTTGCTGAAAAGAGTGTTTGTTATGAAGTTATCTTGACAAAACTCTATTATTCTCTACCCTGCTTCATTTTGTACTCTGAGGCCAAACTTGTCTATTATTCCAATTATCTTTTGATTTCCTACTTTAGCATTCCAATCCCCTATAATTAATGTGACATACTTTTATGGTGTTATTTCTACAAGATGTAGGTCTTCATAGAACTCATCTACTTTGGCCTCATGGGCATCAGGGGTTGCAGCATAGATTTGTATTACTGTGATTTTTAATGATTTGCCTTGGATTCAAACATATATTATTCTGTCATTTCTGAGATTATACCTGAACTCACCTTTTTACTGACTGTGAGGGCTACTCCATTTCTTCTAAAGAGTTCTTGCCCACAGTAGTATCTGTAATAATTTTCTGAATTAAATTCACTGATTTCCATCCACTGATACCATTTGACTCAGTTCTCTATATATTTTAGAAATGAGGCTTTTATGTTAGACACTAGTTGTAAAAATTCTTTCCCAGTTTTCTGCCTCCCTCCTAATCTTGGTTGCATTGGCTTTGTGCAAAAACTTTTCAATTTAATGTAATTAAAATTATCCATTTTGCATTTCAAAAATGTCCTCTATCTCTTTTTTTGTCATAAATTTCCTCCATTCTCCATAAATCTGACATATAAACTATTCCTTGCTCCCCCAGTTTGTTTATAGTATCAGCCTTTATATCTAAATTGTGTACCCATTTGAACTTTATTTTTGGTATATGTTGTCAGACATTGGTCCATGCCTAGTTTCTGCTATGCAATTTTCCAGCTTTCCCAGAAGTTTTTGTCAAATAGTGAGTTCTTATCCCAGAAGGTGGGGTCTTTGGATTTGTCAAACAGTAGATTGCTATAATCATTGACTGCTGTGTCTTGTGTACCTATCCTATTCCACTGATCTACTCCTCTATTTTAGTACCAAGTACTTTTGATGATTGCTGCTTTATACTAGAAGTGAAGATCCAGTATGGCTAGGTCACCTTTCCTAGCATTTCAAAAAGGATCTTAAAAAGCAAATTAGAGAATTAGAAGAAAAATGGGAAAAGAAATGAGTAATGCAAGGGAAGTATGAAAAAAGAGTCAAAAGCATGGGAAAAGACATACAAAATTCATTGATGAAGATAACTCCTTAAAAAATAGAATTGGCCAAGTGGAAAAGGAAGTAAAAGAGGACAATAAAGAAAATAATTGCTTAGAAAGCAGAATTGGGCAAGTGTAAGCTAATAACTCCATGAGACATCAAGATATGTTAAAAACACAATCAAAAGAATAAAAAATAGAAGAAAATATGAAATTTCTCACTGGAAAAAACAACTGACCTGGAAAATAGAAAGACATGATAAAAAAAACAAGCCTGGATAACATCTTTCAAGAAATTTTCAAGGAAAACTACTCTGATAACCTAGAACCAAAGGGCAAAATAGAAACCAAAAGAATTCACCAATCACCGCTTGAAAGAAAATGAAAACTCCCAGGAACAGCACAGCCAAATTGCAGAGCTCAGAGATCAAAGAGAAAGTACTGCAAGCAGCCAAAAAGAACCAATTCAAATATCATTCAAACAGATAATTTAATTAAAGATGAGAAAACATAAAAAATTTATGGAATACAGCCAAAATAATACATAGGAAAAAATGTGTATCTCTGAAAAGGCCAGCCTAAAAATGACAAGATGTCCTGTTGCATCCTGGACCATCTCCAGTCATCCTGATGAATATGTGGTCACTGGACTCAGATGTCTCAGGAGGAGAAAGTGAGGTTGGTGACCTTGCACAGTCTTCCCTCCATCCAAACAAAGTCAAGTGCAAATCATATCATCATTTCTCTGATGTCATGGTCTTCAAAAATGAGGGACAAACACAGACAGACCAGTAAAATAAGGAAAAAGTAGATCAATGAATTGGTCATGCAACTAAAAAAACTAGAAAAAGGACTAATTAAAAATTCCCAATTAAAGGCCACATTGGAATTCCTGGAAATAATAATAAATCATCAACATTTCTATATATTACCAACAAATTCCAGCAGTAAGAGAGAGAAAGAGCAGTTCCATTTAAAATACTAGGAGTTTGTGTGTGTGTGTTTGTCCTTCATTGCCAAAGAAGACCATGCCATCAGAGAAATGATGGCATGACTTGCACTTGACTTTGTTTTTGAATAAGGGAGGGTTGTGCAGGTCACCAGTCTCACTTCTCCTCCAGAGGCATCTGAATCTAGTGACCAGATATTCATCAGAATGACTGGATAGGACTCAGGATGAGGAAGTTGGGGTTAAGTGACTTGCCCAAGGTCACACAGGTAGTAAGTGTCAAGTGTCTGAGGTGACATTTGAACTCAGGTCCTCCTGACTCCTGCACTGGTGCTGTATTCACTGTACCACAGGAACCTACCTGCCAGGACAAGCCCAGAAAAAATATGAACAAAATTACAAATCACTCTTCACACAAATATAGTCAGATCTAAACAACTGTAAAAATACTTATTTCTCACAGGTAGGCTGAGACAATGTAATAAAAATGACAATTTTGCCTAAATTAATATATTTACCAGTGCCACCAATCAAACTATCAAAAAGTTATTTTACAGAGCTAGAAAAAATAGTGACAAAATTCATGTGGAAAAGCAAAAGGTCAAGGACTTCAAGGGAATCAGTGAAAAAAAGTGAACAAAGTTGTCTATATGCAGATTTCAAACTGTATTATAAAGCAGTAATTATCAAAAAGAAATTGGTATTGCCTAAGAAATAAAGTGGTAGATCAGTGGAAAAGATTAGGTACATACATTATGGTAAATGAAAATAGTAATCTAGTATATGATAAACCCAAAGATCCTAGCTTTGGAGACAAAAACTCATTACTTGACAAAAACTTCTGGGACAACTGTATAATAGCATGGCAAAAACCAGGTATAGACCAACATCTCACACCATATACCAAGATAAGATCAAAATGCATGCCTGATTTATACATAAGGGTAATAAGATCAACAAATTAAAAGAATATGGAATAGTTTCCCTGTCCAATCTTTGGGTAAGGAAAGAATTTAGGACCAAAAAAGAAATAGAGTATTACTAAATGTAAAATAGACACTTTTGATTATATAAAATTTAAAAATTTTTGCATAAATAAAATCAGTGCAACCAAAATTAGAACCAAAGCAGAAAACTGTGAAAATATTTTTGCAACAAGTATCTCTAATAAAGCCCTCATTTCTCAAATATATAGAGAACTGAGTCAAATTTATATGCAAATCATTACCCAATTCATAAATGGTCAAAGGATAGGAATACGCAGTTTTCAAAGAAATCAAAATTATCTATAGTCATAGAAAAAATACTCTAAATCACTAGTGATTAGAGAAATACAAATTAAAACAACCATGAGGTATCGCCTCACACCTATCAGACTGACTAATATGACAGAAAAGGAAAATGGCGGAGTTGTGAACTGATCTAATCATTCTGTAGAGCAATTTTGAACTATGACCAAAGGGCTATAAAACTGTACATACCCTTTGACTCAGTAATACTACTGCTACATCTTTATCCTAAAGACATTAAAAAAAGGGGAAATTATACATACACACACACACACACACACACACACACAGTAGCAAGGTGCTCTCAGAAAAATCTGGAAAGACTTATATGAACTGATCCAAAGTTAAGTGACCAGAATCAGCTACAGACAGAAAATTAAACCCAATTTTTATATTTGGCACTATTCATTCCTACTTGGCATTATTCATTCCCCAATTTGGAGGATGAGATTCCACTAAGGAATTAATTACAGAACACTTTTTACAAAAAGATGTGTTCTAATAGAAAAATGAATTCATTTCAAAGTTGTCAGATTAACTTCAGTTGTAACAAAAGTTCTGGGATCATAAATACACTGAGTGATTAATTTTAAAACAATTCATATCAAGTGAGTTATTTATAATAAAAGTATGTCCAACTTCTACCCACTTTCAAATGA
The DNA here is from genome assembly GCF_028372415.1 of Notamacropus eugenii. Classification (NCBI taxonomy): domain Eukaryota; kingdom Metazoa; phylum Chordata; class Mammalia; order Diprotodontia; family Macropodidae; genus Notamacropus; species Notamacropus eugenii. The sequence goes on along the minus strand of NC_092872.1, from coordinate 108,510,195 downwards.
ATAATCCCTAGTAAAAGTAGATCTCTCTTTAAGACATTTATAAGAGAGACCACAAGTTATTCTTCTAAGATAACTAATTGTACTGGTATTCCTTTTCTTAACACAGAACTGATACAGTTATTGTATTAACCTTACTACATAACAGAATTATATACTGATTTCACAAGTGTTTGCATCATTTGCCTAAAAAGGGCCTTAATTTACACAGAAATAGTAGTAACAGATGTCAAGGCTAAATGCTTAATTCGTTAGTTGTTTGGAATATTGATAGGACTAAAGTCCTAGACCAAATAGCTCAAATCTTATATCTGAATTTTACTATAATAGCTCAGATGTGTTCCAATATTAGCCTATGAGATAAAGATTTATTATTGTCTTCATACTGATCAGCCAACATGACTATAGAAATTTGCCATAGAAGAGGAATAGGGACATAACTGTACAGTAAAGGAACAATGCTTCACTAACTTGATGCCAATACCAGGCAAACATTATATAGATACATGGCCAATTGAATTGAACTAGGCTCAAAGTCATCCAGGTGGGATATTTTCAAGAGGAAATGTCATATTAGGCAAATTGAGTCAGGAGAATCCTGCCTCAGGTCATTCTAATAGTTACTCTCCTAGCCTTTCCCATGAGAACTCCACCTGCAGTTCATGCATGTAAAACCCCATAGGGTTGCTGGCATCATAGATTCACTGGCTCACTAGCATTCCTTGTTGATCCTACCTGGAATTTGATTCAGAATATATCAGTTAACAGTCTCATAAGGTCTTAAATAGCAAGTTCCAAAAATCAGAGTTCCAGGAAGATTCAGCTCTCAAAGATCCCATATCCTTGATCCCAAGTCTTGACCCTAATCTCACATTGCTAGCAGTCAAGAGATTCATCATAAAAAAAAAAACCAAAACAAAAAACAAAAAACCCACTGCTTATCTTGCTATAACTGCTACTCATATGAAGTAGATGTTTTCCCCCTACATTTAACATTATATAAATGGTTTCGCTTTAAGGTGCTTAATAACAACAGGTTTGGTATATATAAACATAAAAGTCCCAAATTGTATACAGAGAACAGATCAGACAATGTTTCATAAAATAGTACATAGTAAGACATGTTCAGTTATTAGCCATGTTCAAATGGTCATAAACTCTCATTCTGATGTTAAAGAGAATATTCACTAGACTTTCATGAAGCAAATTAGTTGGAAACCTCCAAAATGACAGATCTCTCTTTCTTATTCAACCTTAAAGCAAAAATAAATATTTAGGAGCAGAGCCAAGATGGTGGACTAGAAAGACATACTTAAGCAGGGTCTCCCCACACAGCCCATAAAATACCTGTAGAGAGGGACTCTCAAAAAATTCTGAAGCAGCAGAAATAGAGAACAACAAAGTGGAGGAGATTTCCAGCCCAGGGTGACCTGAAAGGCCCACGGGAAATGTCGGTTGCACCAGACACGGAACCCAGCATGACAAGACTTTGGGAGGAGGACACCTTGGGGGCAGAATCTCCAGTCGCAGCAGAAGGTCCTCAGATCCCTCAACCCACAGGCGCCAAAGGTCAGTGACAGGGTTTTATCAACTAGCCAGGAAGGGAGAAGGGCCTTCCGATAGCTCCAGCAGCAGGCAGCAGCCACACAGCCATACAGACCACTTCATTGTTGGAGCTTAAAAACCCCTGGGGGCACTGAAGAGCTGAGTCTTACCTCAGCCCTGAGTAGAAGCCCAGAGGCAGCTGGTCTTTGTCTGGAACTGAATGGTGGCCCTGCCCCCACAGCTTGACTGAATCCTAGTCCCCTAGTGCTGGCTTGGCAGAACTGGAGGCCAGGTGGCTGTGGAGAGGATACTTTGCTAAGATTCTGGGCACAAAAATCTCTTTCTGCGCCCAGACCAGTACACGCTTGATTGTGCCACCTTAGAGGGACTGAGATCTTACAGATTCCCAAAGTATACCCTACTCTTGACAAAGCACCCAAAAGTCGAGTAACTGGTTGGGAAAAATGCCCCAAAAAAGGGGAAAAAATAAGACCATAGAGGGTTACTTTCTTGGTGAACAGATATCTTCTCCCATCCTTTCAGATGAGGAAGAACAATGCTCACCATCAGAGAAACATATAAAAGTCAAGGCTTTTGTATCACAAACATCCAAAATAAATATTCAATGGGCTCAGGCCATGGAAGAGCTCAAAAAGGATTTTGAAAATCAAGTTAGAGAGGTGGAAGAAAAACTGGGAAGAGAAATGAGAGAGATGCAAGAAAAGCATGAACAGCGGGTCAACAGCGTGCTAAAGGAGATCCAAAAAAATTCCGAAGAAAATAACACCTTGAAAAATAGGCTAACTCTATTGGCAAAAGAGGTTCAAAAAGCCAATGAGGAGAAGAATGCTTTAAAAGGCAGAATTAGCCAAATGGAAAAGGAGGTTCAAAAGCTCACTGAAGAAAATAGTTCTTTCAAAATTAGAATGGAACAGATGGAAGCTAATGACTTTATGAGAAACCAAGAAATCACAAAACAAAACCAAAAGAATGAAAAAATGGAAGAGAATGTGAAATATCTCATTGGAAAAACAACTGACCTGGAAAATAGATCCAGGAGAGACAATTTAAAAATTATGGGCCTACCTGAAAGCCATGATCAAAAAAAGAGCCTAGACATCATCTTTCATGAAAATATCAAGGAAAACTGCCCTGAGATTCTAGAACCAGGGGGCAAAATAAATACTGAAAGAATCCATCAATCATCTCCTGAAAGAGATCCAAAAAGAGAAACTCCTAGAAACATTGTGGCCAAATTCCAGAGTTCCCTGGTCAAGGAGAAAATACTGCAAGCAGCTAGAAAGAAACAATTCAAGTATTGTGGAAATACAATCAGGATAACACAAGATCTAGCAGCTTCTACATTAAGGGATCAAAGGGTGTGGAATTTGATATTCCAGAAATCAAAGGAACTAGGACTAAAACCAAGAATCACCTACCCAGCAAAACTGAGTATAATACTTCAGGGGAAAAAATGGTCTTTCAATGAAATTGGGGACTTTCAAGCATTCTTGATGAAAAGACCAGAGCTGAAAAGAAAATTTGACTTTCAAACACAAGAATCAAGAGAAGCATGAAAAGGTAAACAGCAAAGAGAAGTCATAAGGGACTTACTAAAGTTGAACTGCTTACATTCTTACAGGGAAAGACAATATTTGTAACTCTTGAAACTTTTTTAAGTATCTAGGTAGTTGGTGGGATTACACACACACACACACACACACATACACACATACACACACACACAGCACAGAGTGAACTGAATAGGATGGAATCATATCTTAAAAAAATGAAATTAAGGGGTGAGAGAGAAATATATTGGGAGGAGAAAGGAGAAATGGAGTGGGGCAAATTATCTCTCATAAAAGAGGCAAGCAAAAGACTTTAGTGGAGGGAAAAAGAGGGGAGGTTAAAGAAAAACATGAAATTTATTCTCATCACACTCGACTAAAGGAAGGAATAAAATGCACATTCATTTTGGTATGAAAACCTATCTTACAATACAGGAAAATGGGGGAGAAGGGGATAAGCAGGGTGGGGGGGATGATGGAAGGGAGGGCAATGGGAGGAGGGAGCAATTTGAAGTCAACACTCTTGGGGAGGGACAGGATCAAAAGAGAGAATAGAAGCAATGAGGGGCAGGATAGGATGGAGGGAAATATAGTTAGTCTTATACAACACAACTGTTATGGAAGTCATTTGCAAAACTACACAGATATGGCCTATATTGAATTGGTTGCCTTCCCAAAGGGAATGGGTAGGGAGGGAGGGATGAAAAGAAGTTGGAAGTCAAAGTTTTAGGAACAACTGTTGAGTATTATTCTTGCAACTAGGCAATAAGAAATACAGGTAATGGGGTATAGAAAGTTATCTTGCCTTACAGGACAAAAGAGAAGATGGGGGATAAGGGAAGGGAGGGATGATAGAAGAGAGGGCAGATTGGTGATAGAGGCAATTAGAATGCTTGGCATTTTGGGGTGGGGGAGGGGAGAAATTGGGAGAAAATTTGGAACCCAAAATGTTGTGAAAATGAATGTTAAAAGTTAAATAAATAAATTTTAAAAAAATAAATAAATCTTTAAAATTGTGATTTATCAGAACTAAGTTGAAATGTCTTTAAATAACATAAATAAATTCTAAAAGTGCCATAAAAATAAAATAAATTTCTGATCATCACAAATTCCTAAGTACCCTGTCATCAAAAAGTGTTTGTAATGGGGAGGAGATTCAGTTTTCTAAGGCTAAAACAGAAAAATATACTTAATTTAATTATCCTTATCACAAAAACAAAATTTACCAAGCCTTTTAAATTTTACTCAGTGTTTTTCCTCCATCTTAAAATACATCACTTTAAAATTTAGAAAAATAATTACATTTTGGAATCCCACATAGATGTGAATATGTGATAGCTCACTTAAAACCCTAGAGAACCAACACTGGCCAATGCTGTAAACCTCCAAATCAGCATATAAATATATTCTTAGATAATACAGGCTTGAAAATCACACTTCCATTTTGTGCAAGGATTCCCATTTACTCAGTAGGAATTCCACAACATAGAACACTCTTTCACAGAGGTTGATAAGAGTTTATGACTAAATGGTTCCAAATAAACTTGTAGATTAACAAAGGAGATCTTACAAGGTCTTTTCTTTGTATAATTACCAAATTTCCTTTTTAAAATACCTGCGTAAATACTTAACAATCTCATAACTTTCATAAGTGATAGCCAAATAATTTTACTTGAACTTCCTCTTAAATATGGGCAAAACTTGAAGTTTTTAATTTCTTAAATTACAGTTCTTCAGAATATTACAGCATATAGTCAACAAGGCTGATTGAATGGTTGACTATTAAATCTTTTTTTAAAAAACAGTACAATTCTAAAGATAACATCTAGATATAAAAGAAATTGCTTTTCTAACAACATAGATAACGCAATTGTTTACCAAATTACACAGTATAAGAAAACTAGAAATATAACAATATCCTAAGCAATATTATGTATTTAAAAGTTTGAAGCAAAACCCATTACCCATCTGGCAACCATTATTTAGTTGAAAGCATTTCCAAATTACCTTATAAAGAAAATCATTCATCTCTTCACCATTGGTATTGTATAATGACCAATCTAAAAACCCATATAAAAATTATCAAGTATGAAGCAATTGCATGTAATTAAAGAGATAATAAAAACAGTTAATATTCAGATAGCATTTGTCCTATGCCAAGCACTTTATAATCGTGTGCTCCTCATAACAACCCTGGGAGGCAGAGTCTATTATTATCTCCTTATGGAACAGTAAACTGAGGAAAATAGATATAAGGTAATTTTGGGGGGGGGGTCATACAGCTAATAAATTTCTTAATATCAAACAACAAATATCTTTTCATGTTAGTTTGTAATTTACCATAATAATAATACTGATAAGGAGAGAACTCTCAGACCCAAGTCTTATTTATTTCAGGATAGATTTTGGCTTAAATCAAATCAAATCTAAATTTATGGTAACATAATTTTAATGGTAACATTTTGATTTCTAAGGCCCAGTACTCTAGTCACTTTAAAAGAAAAAGATTATCCATATATTCATACGTTTCTCTTTTTTAAAGAGGCACGTGGTCACAATTTCCAGCTCCAAATAACCTTTTGCTCTACTTCCTTAAAGAGGTAGAATCCCTGCCTCTACTTTTAAGATTTATCAGATAAAGAACATTCCAGCTCCCTATTCCCATCCTCCTGGGAATTTCAAGCTGTATATAGTAGGCAATACATATAAAGTTTTACAAAACAATTGGAAATCACACCTGTTATCTTCAGGCTAGCTTAAAATGTGCTAGGCCAAAATATCACTAGATTCTAAATTGTACTGCTACCTTTTTTTTTTCTGACCCAGGCAAATAGACTTAAGGAATTTGACTTAATGCTTGACAAGGTGTGGTCAGCTTCTCCAGGCAGAAACCTTAAAAGCTTTCTGAATTATGAAAAAGGGTGTGATCATTATATAAAACTTTAAAAAAATATATATCAGTATTACTTTAAAATAATTTATTATTAAAGTTTCTTTGGTGCAGATTAGGATGCATGGAATACTCATGAATATATGTTAAAATTGAATACTGACAATGCACTTGCTCTGAGAATTCTTGGCTCTGGGTTGGCAATGCTCTAGAGATAAATGTGTATCCATATGCCACTGATGAATATATTGCTGCTCTGTTTGCCTTTTAAGTGAAGTGATGAACACAATTACACCATGTAATGACTGTGCAATGAAAGGTAATAAACCGGTTTTTGGACTGAAAAAACAGGGTACAACAATTATGTGCTGGCAACGTTTATGCTGTGAAATATAGTAATAATTAAACAATCGAACAGTACAAGGAAACATTTAAGATTTTATATAATATCACAATAACCAGTATCTTTGTCATATCCAATATTTTTGTAGTGTTATATTTAATAAGGCCTTTTTCCTACCGATTTATCCTGAAAGGTGGATAGACATGATTAACCAGATGATTATCAAACCTTACTCTTAAACTATAACTGGTTACAGACTGAATTCTGAAACTCTTTTCCTTTGAAATTTCTCTTCTTAATTGAAATAAAATCACTGTACTTTAACCACCCAAGCATTGGGTCTAGTTCTGAAATCTTAAAGTTCAATTTATAATTTCACTTATTTAGGACATTTTACGTAAGAGCTGTTTATTGTATGCATTTCATATTATGGGATTCACTATTTCCAGCTAATCCACTGCAAAAGATTTTAAACTGACAGTATATAAAAAGAAGGGATTGAAAACACATGGTGCCCTCCATTTTGATTCCTCCTAAACCTCTTTAACTTTATCTATTGACTTTCAAATCAAGGTACAAAATTTTCATTCTCAATCTTTCTACTTAAAACAAAGTCAGACTTCCACACATCCTCTCAACATGCTTAAATCTTCTGAACCTGACAAAGGTACCCAGAGCAACCCTCCAGGGATTGTTGGGAGGGGCTTGGAGCACATGGGCTCTGTTTGCAGGGGATGTCTCCCATTTGTCCCCAAAACTTATCTACTTTTCATATTTTCCCTCAAACCTTTATCTCTCTTTCTAAATCTTTCAAACTCAGACTACCCAACTTCACATTTCAACCATATTCCAGATTGCAATACTATTATTAATAGAAAACTGCACTGTCTCTTCCTAGTCCCAATATAGGAAGAAGTTTATGGGACAAATCCTTTTTTAAAAGATCCATTAAGATTTTGTTTAATTACAAGCACTTTTAAGAGACATACAGTTGCTTATGCTTCTGTTGAAATTCAGGAGTGGCGTTCTGGTTACTCTAAAACCCTGAAACCCCGTTAACAGATTGCAAAAGACTTGACTGCCTAATTAACAGTTTTCCAAATTAAAAATCATACTTACCCTCCTTTTTTGTCCCACTTCTCTTCACCTTTTAAAATCTGGAAAGAGTTAACTTAATAATTTACAAATCAAGGCAGCTGTATTTCTCTTCATCAAAACTACTTATAAAAACAGCTTTTACATTGTTAATATACATTTTAAACTAATCACTGAAATCCTAAAGTGATTACATTTAAGGTAATGATATAAAAGACCTGATCATAGTGTCTTAAAAGACCAAAAAAAAAAAGCCTTACATTTGCAATTTTAAACACATTGCCCTGATGTCAGATATATGGGCTGTGTGTGGCAAAGACAGTCCTCCAGATTTAATTTAAACATAATCTACAAACTTTAACTTTAGAATTTAATTAAACCTGAATCCATCAAACTTTGGAATAACAAAAAAACTCCCTTAGCTTTCCCTCATCAGCCCTTGTAATCTTCTGGCTACTTGGTCTCGATCTTTATCAGGATAAAGCTGCTGCTTGAGTTTCATCCAAAGGGGGAGGAAGAAACTTGCCATTTTTTACTCAGAGAGAAAAATCTCTTTCCTGATTCCACTTCCCCAACTAACTCCTGAGAGAGTTTCACCCTGCTTTTTCAGTTCCTTTACTTAACAAGCTAATCTTAGAAAACCTCACATGAGACAGAAATAAATTGAGCAGAACCTTAGTGACCCAGAACGAGAAAAGCTGAGATTAAAAGCTACTTTCTTTCCTTGCTTTAATATCTCACTTGTTTCCTCACTTTACCTGACAGCAAGAATTCTTTTGACACACCTCTGCCTGAAAACACTAAGAATAGTGTTGGGCAGTCTTACACACCTCTACACCTTTACTTAGAGGTCCTTTCATATAAGTTTAGTTTTTTGTGGATTAATTGGGTGTGTGTGTGTTTAATTGTGGTTTGCCATATTTTATGTTTTGCCTTGATCTCACTTCCAGATCCTTCTTAATTAGTCAATCAAACCTAACACTCATATCCCTTATGTTGCATGACTGATTTCTCTCTCTCCTTATCTGTTTCATACCCACAGACAATTAATATTTTTGTTGTTTTAAATCTGACTTTATTTTATAAAAAGTTCTTTATAATTATGTTCATATAGTTCCTGGGTTTGTCCTGGCAAGTATACTTACTCTCAGGTATTTTGTTATCTACAGTTATCTCTTCTTTTCACTAACATCACTTTCTATGATACCTTTGAGAGCAGACATGTATATTCCAGTTCCTTTTTTTTTCCCACGAAACAAACCAGCTTGTACTTTGGACATGCAAAGATGTTATCTAGTACTGACAGAAAACACAAATATGTAGCCTATTTTTTTGTAAGTCTTAAAGGAAGGCAGGAAAACCAAGAACAGAGCATTCCAGGCAAGAGGAACAGGAAGTAAAAGGCAGAGCCTTGAGATGGAGTGTCCTGTGCAAGGAACTCCAAATAACTACCTGTAGAGTACAGGGAGTGAGGAGACGGAGAGAGAAAGTGTAAGAAGACTGGAGAGGCACAAAGGACTGGGCTGTGAAAGATTTTAAAGGTTAGTAGATTTTTTATGTGATCCTGGCAATACTAAGGAGCCACTGAGTACAGGTGGTGACATGGTCTAACTCACACTTTAGGAAAATTACTTTGGCAACTGAGTAAGGTATGGAGTAGAGAGATTCGTGGCAGGGATCCCAATCAGAAGACTATGGCAATAGTCTGTATATGAGGTGATGAGAGCTGTACCAGTATGGTGATAATATCAGAGAAGAGTAAGGTGCATATATGAAAAATGCTGCTAAGGTAGTATCAGTAAAACTGGTAATGGGGGAATGAAAGAGCATAGAGTTACGGATGATATCTAGGTTGCAAACTTGAATAACTTGGAGGATTGTGCTATCCTTGACAGTAATAGGAAAATTAGGAAGTTCCTGTCCTCAAGGAGCTTACACTGCAGGATGACATCTAAAAGCAGAATAAGGGTAGGGTAGAATTTGCCTGTGTAGAAGGATGGTGGTAAAAGCCAGAGAGTCAGAAGCACATTTGGCCCTTGGAAAGAGCTCATCACTGGGATGAAGGAACTAGCTTGGCAGAGGGATGTTCCAGGGTGAAAAGGGCCTTGACGCTTAGAGAAGTTCTAATATGAAAACAGAGCTGAATCATAGTGAGACAGTGAGAAAAGGAGCCAAATGTTCTTTAGACCATACACCGTGCCTTCTATCTCATTGTAGATGTAGCATATCCTTTGAGGGAAGGCAGTAAACGACTGGATTAAGTGCCTTCCATCTGCCCCAAATCATTGACTTCTATCTATGCCAGTATGAGGCAATTTCCATATCCTGTTGACAGCCTGATAGCTCATTTGGGATGGGATGAACATCTAGCGTGGAAGAGCAACCTTGCTTTTAATCTCAGTCTGTCCATTTCTAATTATACTACTGAGGGAAGGAATATTGATAGGGAACAGGACTTGTTTCTCCTGTTGGCAGATTTGACTTCCATCCCCTGCTCTACCTTTTTTCTGCTTACTCTTCACCCTTCAAAAAGATGTTGAATAGTGAAACAGGGCCTTCCATCTAACTGTGTCTCCCATTTTGTACTGCACTTGTCTCCAGCCTTAATCTTCCCAGCCTCCTTTGGGAAGAGGAACAATGTCCTCCATTCAAAGATGAACGTTCTCATACCAGCTCATACCCTTCATATCCCAGTGATTCTGAATCCCTATCAGTCATCATCCAAACACCATCACTTGATTTCCTATTACCATCCCTTTCAATCCCACTACTCCAAAATTTCATCCTAAATCCACCCAGCTGTTCCATTGTAACATGTGGAATTCCTGTTCCATAGGTAACAGGTTTCCCTTCAACCTAATCTTTTCTTTCCCACTCTTCCTAGTATTAGCTAATGCCTATGAACTGTACTAAAGCCTGGCTTCTTCCTGATGACAGTCTTCTTGATTACCCTTCACAGTACAGTACCTTCAATTCATTCCTTTGTGCTCACTGGTTGAAGGGAGGGAGTTGTAATACTCCTCGTTCCTCATTGCTGCTTCCAGGTTCTACCTCTACCTCCATCACCTTAGTACCTTCTCCAAATTCATATCTGCCACCTAATATCCTGGTAGCTGTTGTCTTCAGGCCTCCAGGTCATTCACCTTCCTTCCTCAATGATTTCAGTATCTGGCTCATAATTCTTACCTCCTCCCTAATTCCTGTCTTCATACCAGGGGACATCAACACACATATCGATTCTCCCTCAAGTACCCTAACAGTTCAGTTTCTCAACCTATTCACTTCCTTGATCATAATCTTGATCTTACTATGACCTTTCACATTTGAGAATTCTTAAATCCTTTTATCCTACCACAATCTACTGATTTTTCCCTATGCCCTCTACCTTCACATACAAAACCATACTCTTCATTTATGTCATTGAGCTTTCAGTTCTCTCCCAAGTCATCAATTCTGTACTAAGCAATCTCTCTCCTCTTTTCTTCATCTCAGTGAACTTGGAGAATTTGTTCAACTCTGAAACTTTTTATCCATCCTTAAATTTCTAATGGATCCCCCTACCCCACTTTCTCACTTAAGAACCTTACCTCACATTATTCAGAAAAAAAAATGAGGCCATTTGCCATAAGCTCCCTCTTTTCCCTTCTTCCTCATTTTCTATCACTCAGATGCTCTACGATACAATATCCTCCACACCTCTGTTTCTCATGATGCGTGGCCTTCCTCCTTACCATGGCTGACCCCACTAAATGTTCAAGCTATCCCATTCTATCTTATCTCCTTCAAAGTGATTTTCTGAAACATGTCTTCCCCCTAATATAGACCCCAGTAGCTCCCTATCACCTCCATGATCAAATACAAGATCTTCTATTGGTCATCTGAATCCTTTAATAATCTTGCCCCCTCCTACCTTTCCAGTCTTCTTACACCTAAATCCCTGCCATGTACTCAATGATGCAGTGACAATGGCCTCCTGACTGTCCCACAAACAAGACGCTCCATCTCTCTGTTCTGGTTCTTTTCTATGACTGTCCCTTATGCCTGATATACTCTCCCCTCTCCCTTCTGCCTACTGACTTTCTTGGCTTCCTTTAGATCCCAATTGAATGCTTTCTTTTACAGGAAGCCTTCCTCAACCCCTTTTAATTCCAGTGCCTTCCCTCTGTTAATTAATTCCTGTTTAACCTCTATATAACTTAATTCCTATTTATTCTCTATATGTGTGTATGTAAAAATATGCAAATATGTATGTATATACATATATATCTATGTACATAGATATATATGTATTTGCAAATTGTCTTTCTCATTAGATTTGAGCTCCTTGAGAGTAGGGACTGTCTTATGCCTCTTTTTGTATTCTCAGTGCTTATCATGGTGCCTGGCTTAGTAAATGTTTATTGTTTTATTCGTCATGGTGGCTACATCCAAAGAACGAGAAGTATAACTGGGACAGGAATCAAACGAAATTATAAAAATGAATTAATGAAAAAGGAAAGGGAAAAGATGAGTTCTGTTTTATACCAGTCAAATTTGAGATGCCTAGGGGATAGTCATTTTGAGGTTTCCAAAAGGCATTTGGTGATGTTGTACTGGAGTTCACCAAAGAGTCTAGAGAGGGTGGCATATATAGGTCTAGTATCATCTGCATAGAGATGATAATTGGACCTGTAAGGAGCTGATGAGACAACTAAGATAGAAGAGGATAAGAGAAGAGTCAGGACACACTCTTAGGAGAGAGGGATCAGTTGTGTTAAAAGGAACCAGTTGGTCCAGAAGAATGAACTGAAAGATGGAGGGATTCTAGTCAATGATGAGGATGAAAAACCAGATAAGTAAGGCATAGGGAAAGATGGAATGATAACAGATCATGATTAGATAAAGGAATTTTAGAATTCCTGAGCATGGAAATGAAACATTTGTGTATGAAACCCGCAAAATCGAGGACATGTGGACAAAATCAGGGTATGAACATTGTGGAAGCAAAATAGGTATTTTGAAGTCCCCAAGTAGGAGGGCAGGAGTTATAGAAAGAAATATTGTGAGTCAGGCAATAAATTCATTGAACAAATGTCAAATGAGGCTGAAAAGATTGGTTAGGCTTCGGCTGTATAGGGCTTTAAAAACTACAGAGAGAAGTATATATTTTATACTAGAAGCAATAGGGAGCCATTGGATTTGATTGGGTAAAGGAATCACATGGTCAGTTCTGTTTATGGAAATTTGTGGAAAATAACTTCAGCAACAGGATTTAGAATGTTCTGGAGTGGAGAGAGACTTGAGGCAGTGAGATCATCCTTGACATTATTCCCCCACTCTCTACTTCTTTTCCCCAGTTTCTGTCAGTAAGATGGCCTTCTCCTTACCAAAACTAGCATATATCCTTGACCCTAATCCATTCCAATATTCTCCAGCAGAGAGCAGTCACAATTAATCCCCTTCCTAACCTTCAGTCTCTCCTTATGTAAGTGGTTTCTTCCCTAATGCCTTAAAATATGCCCCAGTCTTCTCATCTTTAAAAAAAAAAAAACAACAACAACACTAAATCCTGCCATCTGCTTCATTTGAAATAGCTGATCACTCTTATCTTCTGGATACTCTCTCTCCATTTTCTTTAGTATTACATTCTTCTGTTTCACCCGTCTCAGTAACATATCTGTCCTAGTCTCTTTTGCTGGTTCATTATCCACATCACACCTAACTGCAGATATTTTTCAAGACCTGTCCTAGACACTCGACTTTTTGCTTTTATACGCTCATGATGACCTTATCATCCCCATAGATTTTACTAACATTTCTGTGTATACAACTTGAAGATTTACATATCCAACCCCAGTTTATTCCCTGAACTTCAACATGTTCCCTCATAACCAATTGTCTAGTGGACATTTCAAACTGAATGTCTCAAAGGCATCTTAAACTTAATATGTCCAGCAAAGGGAAAAGGACTTATTTGTACAGAGATATTTATAGCAGCTCACTTTGTGATGGCTAAGAATTAGAAATTGAAGGGATGCCTATTAACTGGGGAATGGCTAAACAAGCTATGATATACAATTGTAATGGAAGATTGTGCTATGAGAAATGACAAGCAGGATGATTTCAGAAAAAAAAACTGAACTTACATGAACTGATGAAAAGAGAAGTGAGCAGAACCCAGAGAATGCTGTACACAGTAATGGCAGTATTGTATAATGAACTGTGAATGACTTAGCTATTTTTAGCAGTGTAGTAATCCAAGGTGATCCCAAAGGACTAATGAATGAAGCCTACTATCACCTCCAGAGAAAGAATTATCTGATGTTGTCTGAATACAGACTGAAGCATGCTATTTTTTCACTTTCCTTCACTTTTTTTAGTCTTCTTGTACAAAATGACTAATACAGAAATGTTTTACATGATCACACATGTATCACCTATATTTGAACGCTTACTGTCTCAGGGAGAGGGTAGCTCAGAACTTTAAAAAAATGTTAAAAAATTATTTTAATGTGTAATTAGGGAAAAATTAAATGTTATATATTTTAAAAAAAAACCAAAAAAATGAACGAACAACTTGCCTTTTCCCCAAACCCACCTCTCTTCCAAAATTTCCTGATTCTATTGAAGTCATAACATTCTTCCAATCTCCCAATTTCCTAATCTTAATATTATTCTCAACCTGTAGCTCATCTTCTCCCTCCATATCTAATTATTCACCAAATCTTGCTGTTTCTACCTCCATGCTTGTATTGCTTTTGACTCTTTACTCATACACCTGCCATGTTAGTTTATCCCCCTCAACACCTGCAACCTGCATTATTACAATAGATTCCTAATTAGTTTCCCTGGCTCCATTCTCCCCAGTTTAGTCCATCCTTTTGCCTGTTGACACCCTGCTGCCATTTTAAAGTATAGATCTATCCCTGTTCCTTACTCATTAAACTCTTGTGGTTCCAGATTGTCTCTAGAATAAAATATCAATTCTTGTTGAACTACTGCTCTCATACTTGGGGGCCTCACAGTTAGACCCCAACTTCTATCTTTCCACCCTCACTGGTCATCACTGCTTGCACACTCAGTGATCCAGCTATATACACTGCCATGTCCATTCCTTTGATTATCCCCCATAGCTGTAAAACACTCCCTTCTCACCTCCGCCACAAAGAATCCCCTCTATGATCATGTTCAGGCTCAAGAACCACCTTTTATATGAAGTATTTCCAAATTCCCTCAACTGCTAGTGACCTTTCTTTCAAAACACCTTGTATTTGAAGACTTTGTATTTACTTATAATTGGTCTCTTTATATTCTATATATTCTCATGTTTGTATCATACAGCATATACTCTGTATTGACTCTGTAAATGTTGTCTCTCTTGTTAGAATATAAGCCCTTGCAGGTAGAGAAGAGGGGAGGGGAATGGAAAGGAATAGCATTTATATAGTGCCTAGGATGTGCTAGTTACTATGTTAAACATTTTTTATAAGTATTATCTCATTGGATCCTCACAAAACCACTATAGATGCTATTATTATTGTTTCCGTTTTGCATTTGAGGAAACTGAGGTAAACAATAATGCTAAGTGATTTGTCCAGGCTCACACAGCTAGGAAATCAAAGGCTGGATTTGAATTCAGGTTTTCTTGATCTGGCCAGGTCTAGTGCTCTATCCACTGCACCACCTAGCTGCATTTATTGTATCTTCAGCACTTAGCACACTGCCTAACACACAAGTACTTAATAAATATTTGTTAATTGAATGCTAGACTCTCGGATGCACTAGGGGTTCAAGGCTTACTTTGTTTACCCATAGAACGGAGCTAATGGACACTAGATAAAATCCCATTAATTCATTAGATCTGCACACTTTCAGACTTCAAACTGGAACTAATTCAGACTGGTCTCATGCTTTAAGTTTTTAATTGGAATGAAATAAGACACACCATCTATCTAAAAATGCAAAATGATAGCCATTGCATGAAAATTATACATACCAAAGATATAGCATTAATTCAACTTTTCTCTGGCTTCCCTATCTGCTGACTGGCTTTTTTACTTAGGCCATCAAGGAAACTATAGTTATTAGCACATTAAGCCTTATTCCCTGATCAGATTTGGTCGTGATTTCAGACCTTTCAGGAAAACAAAAACCTTCCTTACCTTCCATTTTTGTAACCTTTTCCATAACCTGATTTTTCTACCTCTCCTTGGTGATATATAGGGATGGTCCCACTAACTACCTTGAAATTATCCCCAAGCCTCCTTCCCCTAATTGGGAATCTGATATTTTCTTACCTGACCAAAACCTCCTGCCATTCCACCACTGCTTAAACTTTATTTTTCCTACACCTGTGTTTTTTGCCTTCATCAATAATACCTCCATTCCCCGCTTATTTCAATACATTCTCAGTCCATTTCCTTCTGCCCTGATGTCATTTTCCTCCTTCTCCAACCTCAACACCATCTCAACCATCTCAACCCTAGTGTTCTCTGCTTCTTGAATTCCTTGCTTCTTCATACTATTGTCACTCAACCTATCTAAAATTCATCTCATTTTCTTTTCTCCAAAACCACCTCCTCTTCAAAACTTTCCTATTTCTATCGAAAGTATCATCATCCCTCCAGTGTCTCAGCTTTGTAATTATCTCCATAGAGGCATTATCCTTGGTTCATCATTTTCACTCACCCTACATGTCCATCCAATCAGTTACCATTTCTGCCTTCTCAACATCTCTCATATCTCTTTCCTTCTTTCCCCTGACATGGCTATCACCTTATTAAGGCCCTCATCATCTCTTGCTTAGATTATTGCAAAAGTCTCTTGATGAGTATTCCTATCAAAATCTCTCCCACCCTATACACTGCTGCCAAAGTAGATTTCTTTAAGCAAAGATCTGACTATGTGACTTCCTTCCTCAACCAATGCCAGTGGCTTCCTTTTGCCTCTAGGATAAAGTATAAACTCCTTGGTTTAGCTTTTAAAGTTTTGTACAATCTGGTCCCAACCAATCTTTCCAGTCATATTGGATATTACATTCCTTTCTTCATTCTGAGATCCAGCCAAACTGACCTTTCTCTTTGTTCTTCCCTCTGGAAACTCATCTGCATTTTCTTTGCCTTTGCCCTGGTGTAGCGCCAATCCAATATTTGCAGCAGCTACAGTGGCCATGAATATGTCAGCCCAGTTCTGAATCACAAAATACAACAGACTCTCCATGTGGAAGACAAAACCAAAACATTTATTCAGACACCACTGAGCCAAATGCATCATAATCTATACACAATAACAATGCAGATAACAATACCATCCCCAAGCCTTCCCCCTGCTAGACTTCCCACAAACCAGCTCCCTTAAACAAATCACAAACAAGCTCTTTCACTCGCATTAGACAGCTGCCTGCTTGTTTACATTTTTCCTAGCTCGGACTAGACTGTAACTTCCTCTCAGCTCTGCCTCTTTCTGTTCCACCCATTCAGCAAACTCCTCCCACCATGGGCTCCATGTGCCACAGGCAGGTCATATGGACCCTTTAATGAATGGGAAAAAGCTTCCCATTTATATTACCATTACAACTGGTTGTCCTTCATCCCTAGAATGCACTTCTTTTTTCTGTCTCATAGAGTCCCTCTCTTCCTTTTAAGACTGAGCTCAAACACCATTTTCTGCGTGAAGAATTTTCTGATCTGTCCAATTATTGACGCTCTCCCCTCTGCCCCACGTTACCTTATATTTAAGTATGTGGTCTATATTTACATGTATTAATTTGTTATTTATGTTATATATTTTTTAACAAGCTCCTCCCTTTCCCATTAGTATATAAGTTCCCTATAGGTAAGAGTTGTTTCATTCTTTGTACTTCTGTTCCCCAGTGCTTAGCACATAATAGATTGATTGCTTATAGAGAGTAGAGAAATGAATGGCACATTTGCTGTCCTCAAGTAAGAGATAAGACATTTATTTATATTTTGATATGTTAAAATGTGATATTTATGGGGAAACTACAAAGGAGCAATAGGTGATCACTTCCTTAGGGGAAAGAAAAGGAAAAGCTTCATAAAAAGGTATCTGTGGAGCCAGGCCTTGGAAGATGATTCCCTCTTTCAAAAGGGATGTGTGTGTGTGTGTGTGTGTGTGTGTGTGTGTGTGTGTGTGTGTGTGTATGTATGTGCATAGCAAGGTTGGGGAAGGTTAGAACAATTAAAATATAGGGACAAACATAAACAAAGCTGTAGAAAGACTGGAAAACATCAGTGGTTTCAAGGGAACAAAAATCATTATGTTCTGAGCATTGGGTATCTAAAAAGGTGACACTAGAAGTAATAGACTCCTGAGGGAAGAAACTTGTTGGTAGAAAATACTGTGACTTAAGTTGGAAGGGCCCTCAAACCAAAAGCTATTCCTATTATAATATACTTCACAGGTGACCATCCAAACTCTACTTCAAGACTTCCAAAGTGGAGGGACCCTCCAATCTCATTATAGAATGTTCTATTTTAGTATAGCTTTAATTTTTAGAAAGGTTTTCCTGACATTAAGTCTAAACTGACCGTTTTACAACTTCTGTCTATTGTTCCTGGTTATACCCTCTAAGGCCAAATAGAACAAGTCGAATCCTTCTTTCATATGATAGCCTTTCAAATACCTGAAAACAACCATCATGTAGTTCCCTCCATTCCCCATCCGTCAAGTCTTCTCCAGGATAAAAAATATCATTTCCTTTAACTATTTCTCATATGACATTGACTCAAGGCCTTTCACCATCCTTATTGCCCTCCCATGGACACTATTCAGTCTACCAAAGTCCTTCTTTAAAACCATAGTGTCCAGAACTGAACACAGTGCTCCAGATGAGGCGTAAGTAGGGTAGAATATATTTTGGCTCTACCATTTCCCCATTTATAGAAATCATCTTCTTTATGCATCCCAACTGCATGAGCTCTTTTGTCTGTTGCATAACACTGCTGATCATGTTAGGTTTGTAGTTCACTAAAACCCCTAGACCTTTTTTGCAAAAGAGCTGTTGTCAAACCATACCTCCTTCCTCCCCCATCTTATACTGTGAAGTTGTGGGAGGGAGTTGTACCCAACTATAATATTTTCTAGTTATCCCTATCCACATCATAGGTGAAAACTATTAAATAATACAGGGAAAAGTATGGCTTGATAGAGTGTTGGGCCTTGAGTTAGAAAGATCTGAGTTCAAATCTGTCTTCAAACATTTAGTAGCTTTGTGATCCTGAGCAAGTCACTTAACCTCTGTTTCCTCATCTGTAAAATAGGGATAATAATTTATAACACCTACCCCTCAGTGTTGTAGTTGTGAGAATCAAATAAGAAAGTGTTTGAAAAGTGCTTATCATAGTAACTGCCACATAGTAGGTACTTGATAAATTCTTATTCCCCTCCACTTCCTCTGCTCCACTGAAGACACTTGCCACATTGACATTGAATCATTTAATGGTGGCTCTGAGTCTGGTCATTCAAGCAGCTCTGAATCCATCTGATTTTATTACTGTCAATCTTAGCTGCTAGGAGGTACAGTGGATAGAGCAGGAGGTCTGGAGTTAAGAAGACCTGAGTTCAAATAGACCTCAGACACTTACTAGCTATGTGATGCTGAGCAAGTCACTTAACCCTGTTTGCCTCAGTTTCCTCATCTGTAAAATGAGCTAGCGAAGGAAATGGCAAACCACTTCAGTGTCCTTGCCAAGAAAAACCTTAAATAGGGTCATGAAGAGTTGGACATGACTGAAACAACCAAGTGACAACATAAATTCATATCTCTCCATCCTCTTTCTGCACAATTATGATTGAGAATAACTTTATCCAAAGCTTTGCTAAAATCTAAGTAAACAGTGCCCAGAGTATTTATCTCATTTAATGATGTATTAATCAAAAAAAAAAAAAGGAAATGAGGCTTCCTGGAGTGACTTCTTTTTGATGAAGCTGTGATGGCTTTGTAATTACCATGTCCCTATCTAGATGTTTGCCAATGTTTTCTAGAATTTTGCTGGAAATTTAAATCAAGCTCTCTTGCCTAGTTTCCAAACTCTATTCTCGTTGCTTTTTTTTGAAAGTCTCAACCTGCAATCTTGTGGTACCTCTCTCATTTCCCATAATCTTTCAAATAGCACTTACAGTGATTTAACAAACATATGTCAGTTCTGTCAGTATCTGAGCATGTACTAATTCTTGGCCAAGTGACCTGATGTTTGTTTACTGTCTCCTTACTTATCTTGGGTATCAACTCCACGTTAGGAGTTTGTGTTCTCTCATTTCCAGAATAAAGATCGTACTCTTTTGCAAAAGTATCAAAGAAACATATTAACACAGTACTCTGCTTTTTGAACACAAGTCTGCCAGAAACAATTTTTACTAATTCATCCTTATTCTGATCCAAGCATTGTTCTTTATAGAAATATCCAAACAGAAAAAATTCCATTGGACATGTTTTTCTAATACGAGATATTTCTAAATAACATTTATCGGAATCTTAAGCAAGGGAAATTTAATAATACGATAAAACATTTTATTGATTGTGTTATGTTGTTATTTGTGTTATTGATTGCATTAACCCAATTTAAGGTTAACGTTCCACTTCATCTCACAATAGAGTAATAATCACATAATCTTTCAGGAGCGCTCCCTGGAGAATCCTCCTAAAACCACTCAATTCTTTTTTAGCTGCTCTCCTCAAGGGCTCACGCCTACCAGCTCACTATTGACCTGAAATAATCAGAGACCTCCTACTTTCGATCAATACTTAATTTCTGCAGGAAGGGTCAATAGCCTTTAAGTGGGTAATTACTCCAGTGTCAATTCTTAACCTTTTTTGTGTCCTGTACCCTTTTGGCAGTCTGGTTAAGCCTATGGATCCCTTCTCATAATAATGTTTTTAAATTCATAAAAATACATGTAAAAAGAAATTCAAAGGAAAGAAACTATATTGAAATATAGTTATCAAAATATTTAAGAAATAAATTTACACTCCTATGGTTAAGAACCATTGCTCTAAAAATCTTCTGGGGCTTGGGGAAAGCGATGATCTTACCAAAACATGAGGTATTTCTGACTTTGTATCTAGTATTTATTCTTTTCCCCCTTAATCACTGACAAGTAACTTCTCTTTTAAGTTAATTAAATTCAAATTTGTCACTCAGTCAGGATTCTGGTTGATATTATTTACTGTCCGTTTTCTCTCCTTAGCCTTTCCCTCCCCCGATAATCACCATATTTCTTCAATGAGTTCAGTGCCTGACTCACATTCTTGGCCACCCCAACTACTGCCTTCATTATAGGGCCGTTCACCATACATTTTGATATTCCCGTAAATCGGTTCCTCTATGTGATTCTCATGAACTGTACTTCCATCCCATTTCAGCTAAGCGCAGAGATAATCCCATGACACTTAAACTGAGACTGTTACCTCATATTTCACTGAAAAAGTTGAGACCATCACCAAGATTTCCTTTTCCCTTCCTCCTCACCTCACTTTACTTAGATATATTCCTCCATTATCTCCTCCTTTGTCTTTTCTCCTATGGTGAGATGACATTTCCCCTTGACAAAGCAAAACCTTCTATGTACACCTTATATCCTATTTTGTTCTACTTTCTCCACCACATTGTACTTCTTCATCAATATTTTCAGTCATTTTCAGTGTTTCCAAAGGAGAACAGAGGAAAATGGAAATGCTAATTCTGATTTATATAAAGTGTGTGACCTGTCAGTATAAATTCTCTTTTTTAAAAAAATTATAGTAGTTTTTCTGCCCAAATGTCTGCCTAAAAAGGAGGTAAACTACCTATCTCTCTAACTCATATTCCAATAAATCTTTGAAGCTTCTAGTGTACCAAATTATGATTCAATGATAAACTATAAATAACTTCTTCCATCTCAGAATAGTAGCTTATGGGCAATAAAAGAGGTAATCTCAAGCAAAAGGAGCACCAGGATGATCAGAGACGGGACAGCCGGAGCAGAGAACTCCACTGAGAAAGCTCTAGGGTAGTCACAAAACCCTTGGGTAGAAGCCCGGGGAGTAGCGACTAGAGAAAAAAACTAAAAAAATTTTGCCCTGCGAACCTGGGGTAATGGGGAGGGGAGAGAATTCTGGAGGGAGACAAGGTTGTGAGTCCTAGAGGAAGCCAGGGAAACCAGGAGTCAGAGGTAAGAAAAAAGAGCCTTTCACCCTGGAAGGCAAAAGAGACATTTGATGACAATTTCAAAAAGGCAGGTTTGAGCCTGATGCCAGGAAACCCTTCCTAGCAATTCCAAGTACGCTCAGAATGAGTGGGCAATTGCCTCCAGTGATCTCAAGCAGAGATGACTACTTCTAAGGTATATTGAAGTCAGGGTTCGCTTTCAGGAAAGAGTTGTTGATTAGATGGCCTTGGAGGTCCATACCAACTCTGAAATTCTGTGATTCAATTACAAGGTCAGGCCCTTCTGTGATTTTACAATGACATTTATTTCACTAAATGAATTTTTTTCCCTGGGTTCTAATTTGCCCATAAAAATATAATCAGCTAAGATTAAGCAACAAGTAAATTATCCTAAATTATCTTAGTAGTGTTGATGTTTTGTCTGGTTAAGATTAGAAATAATATTTACATACATAACTTAGGAAAATAAAAGAAAAACTGATATCTTCCTTCACAGTGCTTCTTTGGGTTTGCTTTCCTTATTGAAGTTTGATTTTTCTTAACCCTTATACTTTATAGGCTACTTTCTGAATTTTTTGGAACCAGTAAACAATATCACCATAGTCCAGGGCCAGACAGCGATTCTCTACTGCAAAGTGGCCGGAAATCCATCTCCAAACATCAGATGGTTAAAGAATGATGCACCTGTGGTTCCAGAGCCACGTAGGATCATCATCAGGAAAACAGACTATGGTTCTCGTTTAAGAATACAAGATCTGGATACCACAGACACGGGGTACTACCAGTGTGTGGCTACCAATGGAATGAAGACCATCACAGCAACTGGTGTCCTTTTTGTGAGACTTGGTGAGTCACTATGCCAAAAACATATTATGTTTTCAGAGTCTACCCTCTCAAGTATTTACTGTATATAATTGAGATATTAAATTACTATTTAAAAGTAAACACACACACACAATTCAACAAAAAAAACAAGCCAATAAAGTAATTCCTTCATATTATTTTGAACTCATATGCAGCCATTAGTAATAAAAGAGAGTAGTGGTCTATAACAATATAGTTTAAGGAGAATAACCATTGTACTTTGTTCTTGTCCATAATAGAAAGGTAATGTTTCATTGTTTCTAGTATTCTTTTAAATGCTGACCAGGGTAGCTAGGTGGTGCAGTGGATAGAGCACCAGTGTAGGAGTCAGGAGGACCTGAGTTCAAATCTCACCTCAGACACTTGACACTCACTAGCTGTGTGACCTTGGGCAAGTCACTTAGCCCCAATTGCCTCATCCTGGGTCATCTCCAGTCATCCTGATGAATATCTGGTCACTGGATTCAGATGGCTCTGGAGCAGAAGTGAGGCTGGTGACCTGCACAGCCCTCCCTCACTCAAAACAAACTCAAGTGCAAGTCATGTCATCATTTCTCTGATGGCCTGGTCTTCTTCAGCAATGAAGGATGAACACACAATTCCATGGGTGAGATACTCTTGCGTGAGAATATACTGACACATTGTGCTTAGCATTTTGACTTAGTTGATGAAACCAAGATTTCTTTGCCAGTTATTTGCTTCTGCTGTTATTATTTTATTATTTTTATTATTTTATCTTCATTTGTGATGTGGCAAGTATTATTAGCCTTAGAATACTTAGTAGTCATGCAGAGTTAAATTGTTTGATGTATTTGGGAAGCATCAGAGAGAGAAAGAAAGAGAGTAAAAGAGAGAATGATATGACCTTCTATTTACTTTTCCTGAAAGGTAAAGTGAATTAAATGTTAAGAGGGAATTAAACAGTATATCATTCAATTTAGGCAGGATCACTGAAAATACCTATGCCATTTAATTGGTCCCTAAAGTAAGAACTTAGTAAAAGAAAAGTCATTAAAGTGTATATAAAGTGTACATAACAAAAATTTCTCCAAAATTAAAGTCATGCAAGTTTCATCCAGACCAGAACCAGTATATCATAATGGATAGGCAATCAACCTCCAAGCTCCAGTTCAGGTCTGCCATGTGATGGTTACTTAACCTTTCAGTGTTTCTAGGAAATTCTTTGACCATAAACTATAAATAAATCCTTCTACCTATATCAGTAAAGGAACTTTCCTTACTTGCTTTTAAGAGTGTATTTTTCAGTATGACTAGTATATAATTAGGAGTAAGGAATCCAAAGTCTTTGACTTGAGACAAATTTTCTGTAAAACAAAAGCCACAAATTCTAGCCTTGTATCATTGATTCTCAATTTTTATAGTATTAGTAATGGATTGTTAATAACTTTTGTTTACTTTATCTCTTTAGGTCCAACACACAGCCCAAATCATAATTTTCAGTAAGTATTTTTTCTGTACAAGTCATTGTGAACTTTACTGTAATAGAATTCACACCACACATACAAGAAACACTGTTTGCAGTCCCTACATTTTTTGCCAAAAATATTTAGCTTGATTGTAATTTCTTGGAATGAAAAGAGTGTGTTCTGAAAACGACAAGATTGTGGTTACTTTTTGATCAACAGAGATCTTTTTGGAAACTTAAATTTCATAACGGTGAAATGATATAAAATTGTGATGTATAAATTATGACACTATAGAGGAGACAAGGCAAAACCGAAGGTAATGAATGTCTGGGATGGATTGCCTAGGTCACCATAATCATTTCACTAATATTTCCAGAAATTAAAAAGAAAATAATTGCTACAGAAAGTCAGTTTAGAAGAAAATAACTTCTGAGGTTGAAATGTAAAGACATGTAACAAAGCAACTATATCATGATTGTTTGTTACAGATTTTTTCATTAATTTACTTACCAAGTTAGATTAGTAACCAAAATAATACATCTTATCTTCTAGAATACATTTCAGTGTATCTTTTATTTTTTTTCTGGGTAATTAGTAATCAATTTATTAATGAAGTTAATTGGCAATCAAGAAATTTATGGTCAGTGGTTATAGACAGTCTCAAAATTATAAATAATGCTTTTTTTGCAGTGCATTTTTATTTTTTTCAAATAACTTTTTTTTAAATTTTAATTTATTTAACTTTTAACATTCATTTTCACAAAATTCTGGGTTCCAAATTTTCTCTCCATTAGTCCCCTCCCCCACCCCAAAACACCGAGCATTCTAATTACCCCTATCACCAATCTGCCCTCTCTTCTATCATCCCTCCCTTCCCTTGTCCCCATCTTCTCTTTTGTCCTGTAGGGCCAGATAGCTTTCTATACCCCTTTACCTGTATTTCTTATTTCCTAGTAGCAAGAACAGTACTCAACAGTTGTTCCTAAAACTTTGAGTTCCAACTTCTCTTCCTCCCTCCCTCCCCACCCATTCCCTTTGGAAGGCAAGCAATTCCATATAGGCCATATCTGTGTAGTTTTGCAAATGACTTCCATAATAGTTCTGTTGTATAAGACTAACTATATTTCTCTCCATCCTATCCTGCCCCTCATTGCTTCTATTCTCTCTTTTGATGCTGTCCCTCTCCAAGAGTGTTGACTTCAAATTGCTCCCACTTCCCACTGCCCTCCCTTCCATCCTCCCCCCCCATCCTGCTTATTCCCTTCTCCCCCACTTTCCTGTATTGTAAGATAGGTTTTCATACCAAAATGAGTGTGCATTTTATTCCTTCCTTTAGTCGAATGTGATGAGAGTAAACTTCATGTTTTTCTCTCACCTCCCTTCTTTTTCCCCCCACTAAAAAGTCTTTTGCTTGCCTCTTTTATGAAAGATAACTTGCCCCATTCCATTTCTCCATTTTTCCTCCCAATATGTTTGTCTCACTGCTTAATTTCATTTTTTTAAGATATGATCCCATCCTATTCAATTCACTCTGTGCTGTCTGTGTGTGTGTGTGTGTGTGTGTGTGTGTGTGTGTGTGTGTGTGTGTGTAATCCCACCAACTACCCAGATACTGAAAAAAGTTTCAAGTGTTACAAATATTTTCTTTCCATGTAGGAATGTAAACAGTTCAACTTTAGTAAGTCCCTTATGACTTCTCTTTGCTGTTTACATTTTCATGCTTCTCTTGATTCTTGTGTTTGAAAGTCAAATTTTCTTTTCAGCTCTGGTCTTTTCATCAAGAATGCTTGAAAGTCCCCAATTTCATTGAAAAACCATTTTTTCCCCTGAAGTATTATACTCAGTTTTGCTGGGTAGGTGATTCTTGGTTTTAGTCCTAGTTCCTTTGATTTCTGGAATATCAAATTCTACACCCTTTGATCCCTTAATGTAGAAGCTGCTAGATCTTGTGTTATCCTGATTGTATTTCCACAATACTTGAATTGTTTCTTTCCAGCTGCTTACAATGTTTTCTCCTTGACCAGGGAACTCTGGAATTTGGCGACAAAGTTCCTAGGAGTTTCTCTTTTTGGATTTCTTTCAGGCAGTGATCTGTGGATTCCTTGAATACTTATTTTGCCCTCTGGTTCTAGAATCTCAGGGCGGTTTTCCTTGATAATTTCATGAAAGATGATGTCTAGGCTCTTTTTTTGATCATGGCTTCCAGGTAGTCCCATAATTTTTCAATTGTCTCTCCTGGATCTATTTTCCAGGTCAGTTGTTTTTCCAATGAGATATTTCCCATTATCTTCCATTTTTTCATTCTTTGGTTTTGTTTTGTGATTTCTTGGTTTCTCATAAAGTCATTAGCCTCTGTCTGTTCCATTCTAATTTTGAAAGAACTATTTTCTTCAGTGAGTTTTGAACCTCCTTTTCCATTTGGCTAATTCTGCTTTTGAAAGCATTCTTCTCCTCCTTGGCTTTTTGAACCTCTTTTGCCAATTGAGTTAGCCTCTTTTTCAAGGTCTTATTTTCTTCAGCATTTTTTTGGGTCTCCTTTAGCAAGGTGTTGCCCTGCTTTTCATGCTTTTCTTTCATCTCTCCCATTTCTCGTCCCAATTTTTCCTCCACCTCTCTAACTTGATTTTCAAAATCCTTTTTGAGCTCTTCCATGGCCTGAGCCCATGGTGTATTTATTTTGGATGTGTGGGATACAGAAGCCTTGACTTCTGTGTCTTTCCCTGATGGTAAGCCTTGTTCTTCCTCATCAGAAAGGAAGGGAGGAATTACCTGTTCACTAAGAAAGTAACCTTCTATAGTCTTATTTTTTTTCCCTTTTCTGGGCATTTTCCCAGCCAGTGACTTGACTTCTGAGTTTTCTTTGCACCCCCACCACACCTCCAGATCTTCCCAGCCAGCACTTAGGGTCTGAGATTCAAATGTTGCTTCCCAGCCTCAGGGCTTTGGGCGGGGGTGGAGCTGCTATTCAGTGTGAGATTAAGTTCAGGTGCTCAGGTGGGGGCAAAGCCACCACTCAGGGCTCAGTCCCTCAGGGGGTTTATGCAGAGACCTTCAATAATTAATCTAGGCTTCTGCCTGCTTGGGGAGCTCCTGTCCACCACCACCCCCCCTGCTGCCTCCCGAGGGGACCTGAGTTATGGGGACACCCCACTCCCCTCTCGACCAGCCAAAGAGACCGTCTCACCAACCCTTGTCACCTGTGGATGGAGGAACCCGTGCTGGTGCTGGAGATTCCATCCCTGAAGTCTGCTTGGATCTGCTCCTCTCGGTGCTGCGGGACCAAGGCAGGGCTGGGCTCTCCTCTGGGTCTGGTGCACCATGGACCTTTCGCGTCAGGTTTTCAGGTCTCTGTGGAACAGAAATCTCATCTGCTCCATTGTTCTGTGGTTTCTGCTGCTCCAGAATTTGTTGGGAGTTCTTCTTTACAGATATTTTATGGGCTGTTTGTTCAGAGCTAGCATATGTGTGTCTTTCTACTCTGCCATCTTGGCTCCTCCCCCATCTCAGTGTATCTTTTATATAAATGTTGTCTTAAGTAACCTGACTTGAATGATCTATAATAAAATAGATCTATGTTCATCCCAAAGTACATATTTCTCTGTTATACCAGTAAACTAGAGCTATTAGGAAACATTTTCTGGTTCTTTGACAGAGGAACTATATCTTGGATTCTTTAAAAGTCTAGCCAATGCTTAGAATCCTTAAGAATCTGGTCAATATGGCAAATTTTTAGAATCACACCCACCTTGGATGGTGTGTTCATAAATCTTGTTTTTCTTTGACCGAAAGAAGGCTTGAGAGGGGACAGAGCCAAGATGATAGAGTAGTAGTATGCACTTTCTACAGCCCTGCCCCCAAGCCCAGCCAAATACCTATTAAAAAATGTCTCTAAATAAATTCTGGAGCTGCAGAACCCGCAGAATGACAGAGTAAAGCAAAGCTCCAGCCCAAGACAGCCTGGAAGATCGCGGGGAAGTGTCTGTCACACCAGGCAGGTGGCAGGACACAGTACAACATGTGCTGTGCCAGCACAGACAGGACCTGAGCAGGCCTTGGGTAGACTGAATCTCTCACACCTGTGGCAGTTTCAACTTCAGGAACCCAAAATGTCTAGGACAGATTGGAAAGTAAGTGAGAAAAGTCTACGGGACCAGTGTGGGAGAGTAGAGTGGTCCAGCCCCAGCCCCAGGGTGGCAAAAGGGGAAGAAAGCAGAGGAACCCGCAGCAGCAGGGGCAGAGACAATGACTGTTTCTGAAGCTCTAGGCCCATAGATTGTGGGGGTATTGAGTGACTGACAGTATACCCACCACCCCCACTGGAAGCAGAGAACAGCCTTGACAAAGAGCTCAAAAGTCAAGACTGGGGAAATGAGAAAAAAACAAAAAATGAATCAAACTACAGAATCTTACTTTGGTGACAAGAAGACCAAAACATGCAAACAGAAGACAACAAAGTCAAAGTGACTACATCCAAAGCCTCCAAGAAAAATATGCATTGGTCTCAGGCCATGAAAGAGCTCAAAAAGGATTTTGAAAATCAAGTAAGAGAAGTAGACCAAAAATAGGGAAGAGAAATGAAAGTGATGCAAGAAAATTATGAAAAATGAGTCAACTGCTTGCTAGAGGAGAGTCAAAAAATGTTGAAGAAAATAACACTGTAAAAAGTAGACTAACCCAAATGACAAAAGAGATCCAAAAAGCCAATGAAGAGTGCCCTAAAAAGCAAAATTGACCAGAAAAGAAGGTCCAAAAGCTCACTGAAGAAAATAATTCCTTAAAGATTGGAATAGAACAGATGGAAGCTAATGACTTTATGAAAAAATCAAGAAATTATAAAACAAAACCAAAGGAACTGGAAAAAATAGCAGACAATGTGAAATGTCTCATTGGAAAAACAACTGACCTGGAAAATAGATCTAGGAGAGATAATTTAAAAATTATGGGATTCCCTGAAAGCCATGATCAAACAAAGAGCCTAGGCATCATCTTTAAAGAAATTATCAAGGAAAATTGCCCTGATATTCTAGAACCAGAAGGTAAAATAAATATTGAAAGAATTCATCAATCTCCTCCTGAAAGAAATCCCAAAAAGAAAACTCCTAGGAACATTGTAGCCAAATTCCAGAACTCCCAGGTCAAGGAGAAAATATTGCAAGCTGCCAGAAAGAAACAAATCGAGTATTGTGGAAATACAACCAGGATAACACAAGATCTAGCAGTTTCTACATTAAGGGATCTTAGGGCTTGGAATATGATATTCCAGAAGTCAAAGGAACTAGGATTATAACCAAGAATCACCTACCCAGCAAAGCTGGATATAATACTAAAGGGGGAAAAATGGTCATTCAGTGAAATAGAGGACTTTCAAGTGTTCTTGATGAAGAGACCAGAGCTGAAAAAAAATCTGATTTTCAAACATAAGAATCAAGAGAAGCATGAAAAGATAAAGAGAAAAGAGAAATCATTAGGGACTTCTGTTGAAGTTTACATTCCTACATGGAAAGATAATATTTATAACTCTTGAAACTTTTCTTAGTTCTAGGGTAGTTGGAGGGATTATATATATATATGTGTATATATATATATATATATATATATATATATATGGCACAGAATGAGTTGAATAGGAAGGGATGATATCTAAAAAAATAAAATTAAGAGGTGACAGAGGAATATAATGGGAAGGGAAAGGGAAAATAGAATGGGGCAAATTATCTCTCACATAAAAGAGGTAAGGAAAAGATTTTTCAATTGAAGGGAAGAGAGGAGAGGTGAGAAAGAAAAAATGAACCTTACTCTCATCACATTTGGCTTAAGGAGGGAATAACATGCATAATTTGCTGTGAAGCTCTATCTTACACTACAGAAATGTAGGAGAGAAGGGGATAAGCAGGGGGATGGGGGTATGATAGAAGGGAGGCCAAGTGGGAGGAGGGCATTATTAGGTAATAACTTTTGAGGAGGGATTGTTGTTGTGTTCATCCTTAATTGCCAAAGAAGACCCTGATATCAGAGAAATGCTGATGACTTGCACTTGACTTTGTTTTGAGTGAGGGAGAGCTGTGCAAGGTCACCAGCCTCACTTCTCCTCCAGAGTCATCTGAATCCAGTGACCATATATTCATCAGGATGAATGGAGATGACCCAGGATGCACTGGGAGACCTTGACCCCTTTAGGCCATGGTCTATGCAGGTGCTCACTTAGAGTGATGTAAGGCCCATTCATTGAATAGGCCTGTTTAAGACATAGCCAGGGCATGGACTCTTTAATGAGGCACAGAAAAGAAAGACATCAGACTGGGAGGGAAACAGCACCAGTTATTATTGATAATCACTCTTAAGCCAGGAGGGTCCAGAAAAGAGCCTTTAGGCAGGGGGCAGGGGACACATGGTTTCTGAGCTTCACAGTGCAGTAGGTTTAACGTTCAGGGAAGGGAAGAGAAGGAGCCAGTAAAACCCAAGTCAACTGGGCTTCTTTTGGCCACCCAAATTTGCCTTCCTTTGGAGAGAAGAAGGAAGAGGAGAGGAGACAGAGAGAAGAGGAGAAGCCAAGTCTACTCACAGGGTTGTGTTCATTCTTCGTGAGGACCTGCATAGACCTTGGCCTAAAGGAGTCAAGGTCACCCAGTGCATCCTGATGAGTATCTGGTCACTGGATTCAGATGGCTCTGAAGAAGTAAGGCTGGTGGCCTGCACAGCCTTCCCTCACTCAAAACAAAGTCAAGTGCAAGTCATATCATCGTTTCTCTGATGTCATGGTCTTCTTCGAAAATGAACACGGACAGACATCATTTCTCTGATGGTATGGTCTAATGCAGCAACGAAGGATGAACACAACAACAACAATAGCCTTGAAGATGAGAATAAAATGGACGGAAATATAGTTAGACTTCCACATCATGACTTTTATGGAAGTCTTTTGCATAACTGTATATGTATAATATATATTGAATTGCTTGCCTTCTTAGTGGGGATAGGTGGTGGGGGAGGAAGGGAGAGAAGTTGGAACTCAAAGTTTTAAAAACGAATGTTAAAAATTGTTTTTACATGCAACTGGAAAAATAAGATATACAGGCAATGGGGTATAGAAATCTATCTTGCCCTCCAAGAAAATAGAGGGGATGGGGAAAAAAGAAGGGAGGGGTGTGATAGAGGAGAGGGCAGATTGTGGTAAGTGGTAATCAGAATGTGTGCTATTTTGGGAAGGGCAGAGGGGAGAGATGGGAAGAAAATTTGGAACTCAAAATCTTGTGGAAATGAATGTTGAAAACTAAAAATAAATAAATTGGAATTTTAAAAAAAGAAAAAGGAAATATCTATTTGACACATTTTCTTTCTGTTTCCTTCTCTAGTTCATTACACAGATGAGCAAACTGTATATAGCAAAATTTTATGGATAATTGCTATGTCCCCACATTTACAGGAAACAGTTCAGACTGTGATAATGGTCTGACTCTACTACCTTTTTATTCATTGAACTCTTTAAGATATTTTGGTTTCCAGAGTCAATATAATAAAAATGAAAATTTTGTCTAAATTACTTTATATATTCAGTGCCATTACAATGAAAATAACCAAAAAATTACTGGGATGAATTAGAAAAATAATAACAAAGTTCATTTGGAAGGAAAAAAGTCAAGAAGATTTAGCAGTATGACATCAAAATAAGGTAACAATTATCAAAATTATCTGGTACTGGCTAAGAAATAGAAAAGTAAATCAGTGGAATAGAGTAGTCATACAATGTATAGCAACAAATAAATATAATAACCTCTTATTTAACAAGTGTAAAGACATAAGATTTGGGAAAAAATTCATTATTTGGTAAAAATTTTTGGGAAAACTGGAAAGCAGTATAGTGCTGGGCATAAAATTCTATTTCACCATTTAGCAAGATAAAGTCAAAATGGATACTTGACCTACATATAAAATGAGATATTAAAAGAAAATTAGAAATGGTTGTGGTGTTCTGTCAAAAGCTTTTAAATTTATTTTTTATAATCACATTTTTGTTATTAATATTGTCAATTATATTTATAGTTTTCTAATAGTTGAACAAACCCTTCATTACTGGTACAGATTTCATGTGGTCTTGGTGGTTATTATGGTTTTTAATTTTTTTTGTTTGTCAATTTTTAGGCTTTTAAAATTTGCTTTCTCAATAATCCTTGTGATACGTTGCTATAGCTTCTTTGCTAACATTTTATTTACATTTTTTGCATCAGTGTTCATTGAGGATATTGCTCTATAATTTTTCTGTTTTCATTCTCCCTGGTTTAGATTTCAAGACTTTATTGGTGTCCTACAAGGAATTTGGTGGAATCCCCTCTTTTTCTATTTCAAGCAGTTTATATAATATTAGAATTAATTATTTTCTGAATATTTGGTAAAATTTGACTTTAAATACATCAGGTGACAACCCTCTGTTCCCCCTCCAGCTGAGCATTCACTTATTACTATAAGTGTTATAGTAATATGTTATATGTTATAGTATGTTCAATTTCTTTTTCTAAGAGTGAATTATTTAAATTGTCCATTTTTTCTTTTCTCTTAGTGTCTTGATTTTAAAAATATTCATGCAGTTTTCTCAAATTGTAGGTTTAATCTGCATTTGGAAAAAAAATTAATGATACTCATTTCTTCTTTATTAGATGTGAAGAATCAGTTCCAAGTTTTATTTATTAATTCAGTCCTTTATGTCTTGTTAATGAAAGCATTTCAAGATATTAGTTTTTACTCTCTCATGGTTATAAATTTTAATGAAATTAATTTTTCAGTGCTTCATTCTTTGACTCATTAATTATTTGAGAATGAATTCTTTTGTCTCCAGTTAATTTTAATCCTTTCTTCAATGGGCATTTATTAAATGTAATTTTGTTGCATTGTAGTCATCAGAGAGACTGGTCCTAGAAAAGAACATTTAAAAATCATCAGCATAGATATGATTATTGAACCCATGGAGCTGATGAGCAGAGTGAACCCTCGAAGACACTCACAATTATCATGAATGCCCTGGTTGAGAATCCAGAAAAGGAGACAGAGTGGTCAGATGGAGAGGAAGAGAACCATGACAGAGGAGTGTCACAAAAGCCTAGAGTGCAGAAAGTATCAAGGAGAACGGGGTGAACAACAGTGTCAGAGGCTACAGAGACATCGTGGAACATAAGCATTGAATAAAAGATCATTAAGGGAGCTGAATGATGGAGAAAGGGCAACAACTCGCCTGAGCTCTCCCACAAACCCCTCTGAACACCTTTAAATAATGCCATAAAATAGTTCCTGGAGTGGCAGAACCCACAAAAGGACAAGATAAAGTAATTTTCCAACCAAAGACAACTTAGAAAAGTCTGTCATGCCTAGGTGAGAGTGGAGCACAGTGCAATGGAAGCTGAGCCAGGAAATACCAGGCCTCAGCAATCCAGGAGAAGGCCTTGGGATGCACTGACATGGCAGTGGAGCTCTCGGCCCACAGAGGGTAAGGAGGTCAAAAGAATCAAAAAGAGATTGAAGGGGTCTATTTTCTGGCCCTGGAGATAGGACTCTGTTGCAATGCCCATACTCAGACCTGAGTTATGGTTTTGGGTGGCATTCCCTAAGAAGAAGCGCCAGCATGCTAGAGCTTGTGGGCTGCAGTAGAGCAGGGACCCTCATCACAGTTCCAGAGCAGAAAAGAGTGTGTATGGTCATTCACAGACCAGAGCACAGGCCAGGAGAATAGTAATCATCTCTGCTTAGCTCATATGACCCTACCACCTTGAAAGAATTAAAAACTTACAGTGCTCCAGAAGT
This sequence comes from Notamacropus eugenii, assembly GCF_028372415.1. Classification (NCBI taxonomy): domain Eukaryota; kingdom Metazoa; phylum Chordata; class Mammalia; order Diprotodontia; family Macropodidae; genus Notamacropus; species Notamacropus eugenii. Next base: position 108,476,527 of record NC_092872.1, on the reverse strand, counting down.
ATCTCTGAAAACAACTCCAAAAAAATCCTGAAGCTTGGGACAGCGCACCCTCCAGCCTGGAAGCAGAGCCCCATTTGAACAAATAATTAAAGTCAGGAAATAGACTCAAAAAATGGGCAAACAACAGAAAAAATTCTTATCATAGAAAGTCATTGTGGTGATAAGGAAGATCAAAACACACACTCAGAAGAAGATAACAAAATCAAAGCTACTAAAGACACCAAGAAGAATATGAATTGGGCTCAGACCATAGAAGGACTCAAAAAGGACTTCAAAAATTAAGTAAGAAAGGTAGAAGAAAAATTGAGAAGACAAATGAGTGATGCAAGAAAATCATGAAAAAAGAGTCAACAGCTTGTAAAGGAGACACAAAAAATAATGAAGAAAATAACCCCTTTAAAAATGGACCAACCCAAATGACAAAAGAAGTCCAAAAAGCCAATGAGGAGAAGAATACAGTAAAAACAGGATTGGCCAAATGGAAAAGGAAGTTCAAAAGCTCACTGAAGAACATAGTTCTTTAAAAATTAGAATGGAGCAGATGAAAGCCAATGACTATATGAGAAACCAAGAAATTATAAAACAAAACCAAAAGAATGAAAAAATAGAAGGCAATGTGAAATATCTCACTGGAAAGGCAACTGGTCTGGAAAATAGATCCAAGAGAGATAATGTTAAAGCTATTGGTTGACCTGAAAACCATGATAAAAAAAAAAATGAGCCTACACATCATTTTTCCAAGAAATTATCAAGGAAAGCTGCCCAGATATTCTAGAACCAGAGGGCAAAATAGAAATGGAAAAATTCACTGATCACCTCCTGAAAGAGATCCCAAAAGGAATGCTTCTAAGAATATTGTAACCAAATTCCAGAGTTCCCAGATCAAGAAGAAAATATTACAAACAGCCAGAAAGAAACAATTCAGGCATTGTGGATATATAATCAGGGTAACACAGGATTTAGCAGCTTCTACACTAAGGGATCGAAGGGCTTGGAATATGATATTTCAGAGGTCAAAGGAGATAGGATTAAAACCAAGAATCACTTACCCAGCAAAACTGAATATACTTCAGGGGAAAAAATGGAATTTCAGTGAAATAGAGGGCTTCCACGCATTCTTGTTGAAAAGACCAGAGCTGAATAGAAAATTTGACTTTCAAATACAAGAATCAAGAGAAACATGAAAAGGTAAACAGAAAAGAGAAGTCTTAATGAACTCATTAAAGTTGAACTTTTACATTCCTACGTGGAAAGATGTTATTTGTAACTCCTGAGACCTTTTTCAGTATTAGGGTAGTTAGAAGGAATACACACACACACACACACACACACACACACACACACACACAGAGGGCACAGGGTAAGCTGAATATGAAGAGAGAATACCTAAAAAAATAAAATTTACTGTTGAATGAAGTGTACTAAGTAAGAGAAAAGGAGAGGCAGAATGTAGCAAATCATCTCACATAAAAGAGTGAAGAAAGAGCTTTCACAATGAAGGGGAAGAGGGGGGAGATGAAATAATTGAACTTTACTCTTATGAGATTTGGCTTAAGGAGGGATTAACACACACTCATTTGGATATGGAAATCTATTTTACCCTGGATGAAGGTTAGGGGGAAGGGGATAGGAGAGGGAAGATAATAGAAGGGACAGCAAATTGGGGAAAGGGATACTTAGAAGCAAACAATATTGAGAGAGGACAAGTCAAGGGAGAGAATGGAATAAATGAAGAACAGAACAGAACAAAAAGAAATGTGGTTAGTTTTTTACAACATAACTATTATGTAAGTGCTTTGTATTGTTACACATGGATGACCTATATTGAATTGCTTGTTTTCTCAATGAGGGCATATGGGAAGGAAGGGAGAGAATATGGAACTCAAAACTTTAAGAATGAATGTTAAAAAATTGTTTTAGCATGCAATTGGAAATTAAACTTTACAGACAATGGAGTATAGAAATCTACTTTGCCACACAGGAAAAGAGAAGAGAAGGGGGATAGAAAAAGGATGCATAATAGAAGGGAGGACAGACTGGAGGAAGGGGTTGATGGGGTGCATGCTGTCCTGGGGTGAGGGTGGGGAGAGATGAGGAGAAAATTTCGCATTCAAATTCTTCTGGAAGTGAATGTTAAGAACTGAAAAGTAAATTATATATATTTTTAAAAAATAGAATTGGGAGAGAAACTTCCAGTAGGCAAGATGGTAGAGTAAGCAGTAAATTGCCATAATTCTCCCATATTCACCTCCAAACAACCATAAACTAGCACCCTAAAATAAATACTGGAACAACAGAACCAACAAAAAGACCAGGTGAAACTATCTCTTAGTCCAAGAAACTTGGAAGATTTGAGAGAAAGGTCTGTCTCATTTGGGTAAAAGGGGAGTGCATTCCAGGACAAGAAGCATCCCAGCAAACCAGCAACAAGCCCCATGTCAGCAAACCAGTGGGAGATATCCTGAGCCCCACTGTATTGGAGCAGGCACATGCAAACACCAGTACCTGGTACATGCCTGAGGATAGCCCAGGAAACTGGCAGACTCTAGCTCTGAGAAGCACCATGTGTTTCAGTGTAGACCCAGGCAAACAAACTTTCTCCAGGATCCAGACCTCTAGATGCTTCAGCATAGTCCCAGGGAAACACTGAAACATCCCAGTGAGCTTCGGCACATGCCAGACTCTACCACGATGATCCCCACTCAGGACCAGGTAAGCTGCCAGACTCCCTACAACCTTCAACAGTGCCATCCACTCCTTACCCTATCCCCTCAGTGCAGCATCAGATGAGAGCATCCTCCATGTGCTTCAGGGCAAAAACAGTGCAGCACTAGGTAAAGAACCAGCACTTGAAGCCCCTAGCACAAGAAGCCTAAGAAAGTGCCCTTTCCACTCTGGGAGGAGAGCTCAAATTTTTTTTAAAAAAGGAAAAAGACAAAAAAAAAAAAAGATGAATGATAAAAAAAGAAAAAAGGAATCGACCATAGGATGTTATTTTGCTGACAGGGAAGACCACGACCAAACTCAGAAGAGAATAGTAATTGTCAAAACACCTTTGGGCAAAATCTCAAACAAGAATAGAAGTGGTTGCAAACCCAGAAAGAACTCATAGAAGAACTCAAAAAAGAGCTTTAAAGTTATATGAGAGGCAAAAGAAAAATTGGGAAAAGAAATGGAAGCAATACAAGAGGATTATGGGAGAAGAGTCAACAGCTTGGAAAAAGAAAGTAACTACTTAAAAAATAGAATTGGCCAAATGGAAAAGGATATACAAAAATCCACTGAAGAATCAGCTCCCTAAAAAGTACAATTGGCCAAATGGAAAAGAAAGGACAATAGCAAACTGGGGAAAACAATTCTTTTGAAGTTAGAATTGGGCAAGTGGAAACTAATGAAAGAAGGAAATATCAAGACTCAATTAAACTTAAAAGAATGAAAAAAGAAGAAAATATAAAATACCTCATTGGATGAACAACGGACCCAGAAAATAGATTCAGGAGAAACAATGTCAGAGTCATTAAACTACCTGAAGACCATAATCAAAAGGAGGACCCGGACAGCACCTTTCAAGAAATTTTCAAGGAAAATTTTTCCTGATATCCTGAAACCAGAGGGCAAAATAGATTTTGAAAGAATCTATCAATCACCTTAGGAAAGAGATCCCAAAATAAAAACTCCAAGGAACATTATAACCAAGTTACAGAACTATCAAATCAATGAAAAAAATGTTACAAGTGGCCAGAAAGAAGCAATTAAAATATTGGGGAGCCACAATCAGGATTACACAGGACTTAGCAGCTATAACATTAAAGGACTGCCAGTCATGGAACATGATATTCCAGAAGTCAAAGGAGCTAGAACTACAACCAAGAATTAATTACCTACTCAGTGAAATGAAGCAGAATACATCAAGAGGAAAAAATTGTCAAATGATGAAATAGAAAGATTTCAAATTTTAATAAGTAGAAGACCAAAATTAAACCAAAAATTTGATCTCCAATATTAAGACCTAAGAAAATCCTGAAAAGGAAAAAGAGATTCAGTGGAGCTAAGGTATTTACATCCCTACATGAGAAAGTGATATTTGTAATTCTTAAAAATTGTACCATTAATAGTGCAGCTAGAAGAAATATACATAGACAAAGGATACAGTTAGAAGGTGAATTGGAAGAAATGGCATAAAAAATAATTAAGGGAAGAGAAAGAGGCATACACTTGATGCAGAAGGAAGAGAAAGATAGAATGGGGTAAATTTTTTTCATGTGAAGAGACATGAAAGACCTATTACAGTGGAGGAAAAGATGGGAGGGTGGGTGATGGACATTACTTGTATCTTACTCTCATCAGTATTGGATCAAAGAGGGAATAATATGCATAATCTTTTGAATATAGAAATGTTTTACCTGGAAGGAAGTAAGAGGGGAAGACATTAAGTAAGGGGGGGGGCAGGGAGAAATGACAGAAGAGAGGGCAAACCAGAAAAAATGGTCAACAGAAGCAAAACATTGGTTAAGAGGGAAAGGATTGGAGAGAGAGGACAAACAGGAGGAAAAATAGGATTGGAGGGAAATACACAGTTGGAAATAACTTTGAATGTGAGTGGGATGAAATCTCCCATAAAAAAAAGAATAGCAGAGTGTATCAAAAGTCAGAATCCTACAATATGTTGTTTACAAGATATACACTTGAAGTAGAGAGACATACAGCTAAAGTTAAAAAAAGTAACTGGGATAGCAGTCTTGATTTCAAACAAATAAATGGCAAAAATATACGTAATTAAAAGAGAAGGAAGGAAATTGCATCTTGTAATAGATAATCAAATCATATTAGTACTAAACATATATCCACCAAGTGGTAGAAAATCCAAATTCTTAATGGAGAACTTAAGTGAGTTACAAGTTCATTACCAAATAAGAGACAGAAAGCATTACTAAATATAAAATAGATAATTTTGACTACATTAAATTTAAAAGCTTTGTCACAAGTAAAATCAATGCAATCAAGATTAGAAGGAAAGCAGAAAGCTGGAAATCAATCTTTATAGCAAGTGTCTTTGATAAAGGCCTCATTTCTAAAACATATAGAGAATTGAGTCAAATTTAAGAGACTACAAGCAATTCCCTCAATGGTAGAAGATCAAAGAATATGAACATGCAGTTTTCAGATGAAGAAATCAAAGCTATCTATAGGCATATGAAGAAGTGCTCTAAATCACTTTTGATTAGAGAAATGCATATTAAAACAACACTGAAGTACTACCTCACACCTATCAGACTGGCTAATATGACAAAAAAAGGAGAATGATAAATGTTGGAGGAGATGTGGGAAAATTGGGACACTGGTGGAGTTGTGAACTGATCCAACCATTCTGGAGGGCAATTTGGAAATATGCCTAAAGGGCAAACAAACTGTACATACCCTTTGATCCAGCAATATCATTACTAGGTCTATATCCCAAAGAGAACGTAAAAAAGGGGAAAGAACCTACATGTGCAAAAATATTTATACTTGCATTTTTCATGGTGGCAAAATATTGGAAATTGAGGGGATGCCTATCATTTGGGGAATGGTTGAACAAGCTATCCTGGAATAGTACTGTGTAATAATAAGAAATGATGAACAGGCAGATTTCAGAAAAACCTGGGAAGGCTTGTATGAAGTAATGTACAGTGAAAGAACAGAACCAGGAAAACATTGTACAAAGTATAAGCAACACTGTCTGATGATCAATCATGAATGACCCAGTTCTTCTTAGCAGCATAATAGTTGAAGACAAATACAAAGGACTCACAAAGGAAAATGCTATCCAAATCCAGATAAAGAACTGGTAGAGTGTGAATGAAGATCAAAGCATATTTTTTCTACTCACTTGATTTTTTAATCGATTTCTTCTTTCACAAGTGTGACTAATATGGAAATATGTTTTACATGATAGCACATGCATAACCTATATGAAATTACCTTTTAGGAAGAGGGGAGAGAAGGAAGGAGAAAAATTTGGGACTCAAAATCTTGTAAAAATAAACGTTAAAAATTGTCCTGACATGTAATTGGGAGAAAAAATACTATTAAGGAAAACAAAAAAGTAGGATTGACCAAATGAAAAAGGAAGTACAAAAACTCACTGAAGAAAATAATTCCTTACAAATTATAATGGTGCTAGTAGAATGACTTTATGAGAAATCAGGAAACAATAAAACAAAGCCAAAAGAATGAAAAAATAAAAGACAACATGAAACACCTCACTGGAAAAATAACTGACCTGCAAAATAGTCTGAGATAATTTAGAAATTGTTGGACTACCTGAAAGCCATGATCAAAAAGAAAGCCTAGAAATCATCTTTTCAGAAATTATTAAGGAAAATTGGCCAGATTTTCTAGAGCCAGAAGGTAAAATAGAAATTGAAAGAATATACCAATTACCTCCTGAAAGAGATCCCAAAATGAAAACTCAGGAATTTTGTAGCCAAATTTCAGAGTTCCCAGGTCAAGGAAAAAATATTGCCAGTAGCCAGGAAGAAACAATTCAGGTATCATGAGCCTGAAGTCAAGATAACACATGATTTAGCAATTGCTACATTAAAGAACTGGAGGGCTTTGAATATGATATTCCAAAAGGCAAAGGAGCTGGGATTAAAATCAAGAATCACCTACCCAGCAAACTGAGTATAATCCTTCCTGAGAAAAAAATGGATATTCAACAAAATACAAGACTTTCCAGCATTCTTGATGAAAAGACCAGAGCTGAATAGAAATTTTCACTTTCAGATATAAGACTCAAGAGAACCATAAATTGGTAAGTAGTAAAGAGAAATCAGCTGGGGCTTAGTAAGGTTAAACTGTTTATATTCCTGCATGGGAAGATGATAATTGTAACTCATAAGAACTTTGTCATTATTAGGGCAGTTAGAAGGAGTATATACACAGAGGGCACAGGCATGAGTTTAATATGAAGGGCTGATATCTGAAAAAATGAAATTCAGGGGTGAGGGAAGAATTTACCAGGAGAAAAGCATAGGGAAAGATAAGATGGAAGTCATACAAAAGAAGCAAGAAAAAGCTTTTACAGTGGTAGGGAAGAGGGGGAGATGAGAGGGAGGGAGTGAACCTTATTCTCTTCAGAATTGGTTCAAAGAGGGAATAACATACACACTCAGTTGGGTGTAGAAATCTGTCTTACCCTTCACAACAGAAGGAGGAAAAGGGCATAAGGGAAGGGTGTGGTGATACAAGGGAGGGCAGATTTGGGGAAGCAGTAGTCAGAAGCAAAACACTTTTGAGGAAGGACATGGTGAAAGAGAAAGAGTAGAATAAAGAGAGGGGGAAATAGGATGGAGGGAAATGCAATTAGTTACAATCTTCACTGTGAAAAAAGTGTTGAAGAAAGTTTCTCTGACAAAGCCTCATTTCTCAAACAGAGTACAGAGTCAAATTCATAAAAATAAGAGCCATTCCCCAATCAATAAATGATCAAAAGATATAAACAGTTTTCAGATGAAGTAATCAAAGCTATCTGGAGCCATATGAAAAAATTCTCCAGCTCACTATTGATTGGAGAAATGCAAATTGAAACATTTCTGAGGCACTACCTCATACCTATTACATTGGTTAATAGAGCAGGAAAGGAAAATGACAAGTGTTGAAGTGGATATGGGGGAAATGAGGCATTTATGCATGGTTGATGGAGTTGTGACCTGATTCAAAAATTTCATAGAGCAATTTGGAACTACGCCCAAAGGGCCATAAAACCATGCATACCCTTTGACCTAGCAATACCACTACTAGGTCTGTATCCAAAAAGATTTAAAAAAAAAAAAAAGGAAAAGAACCTATACATCCAAAAATATTTATAGCATGTCATTTCTGGGAGCACAAAACTGTAAAATTGAGAGAATGCAAATCAATTGGGGAATGGCTGAATAAATTGTGATATATGATTGTGAAGGAATATTATTGTGCTATAAGAAATTATGATCTGGATGCTCTCAGAAAAACCTGGAATGTCTTATATAAGCTCATGCAAAGTGACATGTACTGTGTACAAAGTAACAACAATATTGTAAGAATAACTTAGCTGTTCTCAGCAGTGCAATGATCCAATATAACAGTGAAGGACTTATGATGAAAAATGGTATCCATTCCTAGAAGAAAGAATTGATGGTGTCTGACAGATTGAAGCATACTCTTTTTTTTACTTTATTAATTTTTCTTTAATTTTTTTGTCTGTGTTTTCTTTCACAACGTAACTAACATGGAAATGTTTTCCATGACTGGACATGTATAACCTATACCCAATTGTTGTATTCTCAAGGAGAGGGGTAGGGAGAAAATTTGGACCTCAAAAAAAAATGAACATGTAATTAGAGGAAATGAACTACTAAACAAAAAAAAGCAACAATATGAAGAGATCATTAGCAATTTTGGAGGGAGCACTTTCATTGAATGATGAAGCCAGCAAATAGACTATAGAGTTTAAATGCTTAAAGGAAAAGTTATTTAATTTAATTACAGAAATGGATAGCAAAATGAAAAATGGTGTCTTCTGAAACCCAGGCAAATGCAGCAGTAAGATAACCAAGTAAGACATTAAGGATCTGAATAGAAGAATGAACAGATGAATTAATTTACGAGCAACTTAAACAAGTGAGGCTCCAATTAAAAACCAAAATAAATATTCTGGAGCTAGAAAAGAACTTTCAACATCAAGAGAACATCAAGAAGAAGATGATCAATGATTCCAAGGACTTCAGAAAGCTCAGGAAGGATGAAAATTGAAAAAAAAAGCCATTAGATTTGGTGATGAAGAGTTCACTGGTAAATTGGTAACGTTTCAGTCAATGATGAGACAGGAAACCAGACTGAGGGTTAAGAAGAGAATGAAAGAAAAGAAAGTGGAGGCATCTATTGTAGATAGCCTTCTCAAGAACTTGAACTATGAAAATGAGGAGCCATGTAGCTTAAAGATGGACAGATAGAGAAAATGACGGGGTTTTGAGGACAGAAGAGATTTGGGAGTGTTGTAGACAGTAGGGTGGCAATTTATAGACAGGGAAAGAGCAAAGATTAGTGAATTGGAATTAGTGTTATTTGGGTTAGAGTCAGTGGGGACAATCTATTGGAAAAGATAGCATGGAGTAGGATCGCTGATAGAATGGTTTGCCCTATCAAGAAGTGACCCCTTTTCATATTATACAAAGTTGAAGGAGAAGATAGTGGTGAAAGGTATCTGAATGGTGTGCAGTGAAGAGGTGAGAAGAGGGAATTCTAAGAGAAAAGCCTAAATATCTTCAGTGAAATGAGAAAATCATCTTAGCTGAAAGAGTCAACATAGGGAGAGCTGTAGGAGGCTTAAGGAGGAATGAGCAGATTTGGAAAAGCTAGTGTGGCGTTTGAGATAGTGAGTTAACTAGGGAGGTGTAAAAGTATTGCCTAGCTGCAGTGAGGTCTCAGTTTAGGTCATGTGACATAAATTTGTAGTGTACCCAGTCGACACTGTTTTGTGATTTTCCTCCAGGATCATTCAGCAACGTGAGTAGGAGTGAAGGCAGTGGATAATGGGAGTAATCCAATGCTGTAGTTTGGCAAGCAAGATCAGTAATAAAATAAAAGAGTATGACAGTTCTTTACACAACATCAATTTTTCTGCCCTTCTCAGCAGCCAAACTACGTATATCTTTAAAGGGTTGTGCCTTAGAAAAGTATGAGGTTGGACTACTTCACAGCTCTACCAACAGTGTTTTCCCACATTACATCCAGCAGTGTGAGAGTGACATTCAAACATTGCCCACCCTCCCATTTTCCCTTTCTTTGTAAAAGTTTCTCCTTTTGCACCTCTTTTTTTGTGAGATTATTTCCCCCATCTTCCTCTCCTTGTATTCTCAAGGAGGGGGGTAGGAGTGTAAAAAATTTAACCTTGTTAAATCTCTTTTTATTTTGCACTCATGTTTACTTTTTTACTGTATTTGAGCCTTGTGTTTTAATGTTGGATTGTCTATTTAACTGTGATCCTTTTATCGGTAATTGATGAAAGTCCTCTATTTTTATTAAATGTCCATTTTCCCCCATATTGTCTTGTTGGGTAGATTATTCTTGGTTGTAATCTTAGTTCCTTTGACTCTGGAATATCATCTCAATCCCTTTAGCTACTAAATCTTGTGAAATCCTGATTGTGAATCCATGGTATTTGAATTAGTTCTTTCTGAATACTTGTGGTGTTTTCTCCTTAACCTGAGAACTCTGGAATTTGGCAGTAATATTTCTGGGCGTTTTCATTTTGAGATTTCTTTCAGGAGGTAAATGATGGATTCTTTTGGCTTTTAGTTTACCTTCTGTTTCTAAGACATTTGGACAGTTTGCCTTCATAATTTATCAAAACATGATTTCTAAGCTTTGGTTGATTATGGCTTTCAGGTGCTTCAGTGCTTAAGCTTAATCATCTCTCTACCACTTATTTTCCAAATTAGTTGCTTTTATATGAGATTTTTCATATTGTGTCCTTTTTTGTATTCTTTTGATTTTAATTGTTTCTTGAAATCAGTTTTCCCTTGACCAATTCTAATTTTTAAGGAGTTATTTTCTTCAGCGAGACTTTGCACCTCTTTTACCATTTGACTAAAATTGAATTTTGGGGAAATATTTTCTTCAGTATTTTAATGTCTCTTTTACTTAGCTGTTAATTCTCTTTTTTTTAATATCTTTCTTTTGCAATTACATGTAAACAATTTTAATGTTTGTTTTTTTTTAATTTGAGTTACAGATTTTCTCCTTTTCTCCCCACTCATTGAGAAGGTAAACAATTTGGCATGTTATAAGTGTGAAGCAATGCAAAACAAATTTCCATACTGGTCATATTGTGAAAAGAAAACACAGAACAAAAAAACAAGAAGCAGAAAAATAAAGTATTTAAAAAGTGTGCTTGAATCTGCATTGACTCCATCAGTTCTTTCTCTTGAGGTATCTTTCTCCTCAAGAAAGAAGGACAAACAATGATCTGTGAGTAGGGGATTGGGGATCCAGTTGGCCAGTTCCAGTTGGACAACACAGATCTTTCTTCCCTTCCTTCCTTTTCTTCCTTCCTTCCTTCTTTTTTCCTTCCTTCTCTCCCTCTTTCCTTCCATCCCTACTCTCCCTTTATCCTCTGATGTTGTCCACATGGGGAATCATACCCTTAACTGTAGGTGCTGTGCCCAAAGGAATATAAATTTTGATCTCTAAAAACTTTTGCTACATCTTGGGATTTAGGGTTACAGGCTAGGTTTCTTTTTTAAGGACCATATCTTAAATCCAAATCACTCTGGCTTTCATTGACTGGCCAACAGTAGGTCCCAGCCCAAGCTTCACATGGTCACTGTTTGAGTTTTGATAGTTCAGAGGAAGCATAAGTAGCAATTGTTGCTGTTTTGTCCAGAAAACCCTTAGAGTCTCCCAGACTGGTTTTGGTTTTTTGACTATGTAAAGGAGGACGTTCTTTGCCTCATTTCTTACTTAGCCTTAAATTACTGAATCAATCACAGTCAAACTGAGACCTGGAAAAGACCTTAGCTTAAAAAGACCAAGGTCTCCCACTGGATTTGGGATCATCTTGTCTTTGTAATCTCTATGTTGCCACTGGACCCAGATGGCTCTGAAGGAGAGAGTGAGATTGTTGACTTTACCCAGTCCTCCCTCACTTAAATCCAATGCTCTTACAAGCCATGATATCCCCTTCCTGATGTCACAGTCCTCTTCAAGAATGAAAGACAAAACAATGAACAATGAGGTAGATAGCATTTTTCATATATCCTTCAGAATTGATGAGAATACCTTAGTCATTCACAATTGATCATCACACAATATTGTTGTTGCTAAGTACCCTGTTCTCCTGGTCCTGCTCACTTCACTTTGAAGTGGTATACTTCATGTGTAAGTCTTTCCAGGTTTTCCTGAAATCACCATGCTCATCTTTTCTTATAGCAAAATAGCATTTGGTCAAAATTTTATACCATAACTTGTTCAAGACATTCTCCAGTTGATGGGTATCCTTTCAATTTCCAATACTTTACTACCACAAAAAGAACTTCTATAAATATTTGTGTGCTTATAGATTCTTTTCCTTTAAAAAAAATCTCTTTAGTACACAGATCTAGTAGTGTTATTGCTGAATTAAAGGGTATGCATAGTTTTATAGTACTTTGGGAATAGTTCAGAATTTCTCTACAGAATGGTTGAATCAATTCACAACTCCATGAAGAGTACATTAGTATCTCAATTTTCCCAATCCCTTCCAACATTTATAGTTTTCCTTTTCTGCTATATTAGCCAATCTGATAAGTATGAAATGGTACCTCACAGTTGTTTAAATTTGTATTTCTCCAATCAATTGTGATTTAGAGCATTTTTTCATGTAACTATAGATAACTTTGATTTCATCATTTCAAAACTGCCTTTTCATATACTTTGACCATTTATCAATTGAAGAATGATTTGTATTTTTATAAATTTGACTCAGTTCTCTATATGTTTGAGAAATTAGGCATTTAACAGAGAAATTTCTAAGAATTTTTTTACAGTTACTGTATATTTCATCCTGTTTTCCACAGTTTATCCTTCTCTTTCCTTTCATGCTGTCCATCCTCACAAGTGTTATGTTTCTGACCACCACTTTCCCCATATAGCCCTCATTCATAGTCTTTTATTTCATTAAATGTCAATTTTTTCCCTTGAAGGCTTATACTCAGTTTTGCTGGGTAAGTGATTCTTGGTTTTAATCCTAGCTCCTTTGACCTCCAGAACATCATATTCAGAGCCCTCCAGTAGTTTAATGAAGCAATTGCTAAATCTTGTGTTATCCTGACTCCATGATACTAGAATTGTTTATTTCTGGCTGCTTGCAATATTTTCTCCTTGATCTGGGATCTCTGCCATTTGGTTATAATATTCCTGGGAGTTTTCATTTTGGACCTCTCACAGGAGGTGATCAGTGTATTCTCTGAATTTCTACTTTACCCTCTGGTTCTAAGATATCACAGAAGTTTTTCCTGACAATTTCATGAAACATAATGTCTAGGCTCTTTTTTTAATATGACTTTCTGGTAGTACAGTAATTTCTAAATTATCCCTCCTGGATCTATTTTCCTGGTCAATTGTTCTTCCAAAGACATATTTCTAGGTGGTGCATTTTACAGAGTATTAGCTGTGAAGTCAGGAAAACCTGAATTCAAATCCAGCCTCAAACATTTATTATTTATGTGACCCCAGAAAAGTAATTGAGCCTTGGTCTGCCTCAGTTTCATCAATTTTAAAATGGAAATTATAGTAGTACCTACTGCCCAGGTCTGTTGTGAGGATTAAATGAAGTAACATTTGTAAATCACTTAGCACAGTACACAATGACCTCTCAAAAAAATTTGTTTCCTTCTTTTCCCCACTTCCTGTAGTGCCCCCTTTTTTCCCCAAGGCAATAAGGCAACAGATAGGGTAAATTATACTGAGGAAATAGGAAATGAAAAATGGAAACAAATCAATAACTTTGTTTCTAATAACATCAGTGTTTGAACTTTGCTTTTGTGAAAGATAAAATAAGTGTTTCATATTCACTCATTTCAATGTATGGAATATGAATTTAACATCATCCAAATGAACTAATATTCTCCACTCAAAAGTTTTCTCCAGAGTTTGTGGGAAGGATTCAATATCCACTGAAAAACAAAATAATTATAAACATGAAACAATGATAGAAAGTTCTATGAGGATCCAGCTTCATAGAAACTTTTGATACCACCTCTCCTTTATTCCCCATCAGAAAGCAGCCCTAATATATCTGCTTGAGTTTACTCTTGATTTGCCCTTTGTGGAATTTCTAAGTGCCACTTAAAACAAAAAGAACAAACCCTTTGAGGTGGTTCATAATCTAAAGGATTTAACTAAAGAACAGATTTGTAAGTTCAGCAATTCAATTAGTCTCTAAATAGGCTCTCAGTACTAGGAGTCAACCAGCGATTGTTTTTCTCTTTTGTTTACATTACTTTATATAAATCAGTATAACTCTCCATCTTAAATACACTTTAAATAAACTTAAATAAACTTGAATACTATAGAAATTAAGATATTTGAGAGGATTCTGAGAGCAGAGCTAGCTAACTGCATTTATCACTATAGTAATCTTACTCTCCTTTTAACTCCCCAGTCCTTATTTCATGATAAATATCAAGGGATTGGTTTTAAGGAGCTTACAATTGAATGTACTTTTGTTAGGAAAAACATACTTTATCTTTTTTTTGGTTTCATCCACAGTGTTGACATACTGCTTTGCACTTACTAGATGCTCAATAAATATTTGTTGATTGGTTTTCTCCTTATCCCCGTTAGACAACACAGTAGTATGTAAGTTAATGTAGCTGACTTTTTAGATCAGTAATAACTGCAAAAGAAATCTCTAATCATTAACATGATTTTGGAATTATGTTCATTTTTTCCTAAGAACCTCATTATACTCATGTGAGGGGGGATGAGGGGAAGCAGCATGTTGGGAATTATTTTTTCCTATCTATACTTTGCACCTTTTCCATTTCTCCTCTGTACCTCCTTTAAAGAAGTTGAATTATTTACCTCTCTGAATATGAACTTATTTAATATTTCCATTTGTGTTTTTCCCAGGGATGATTATCATGAAGATGGGTTTTGTCAGCCCTACAGGGGGATTGCATGTGCACGATTCATTGGAAACAGGACTATTTTTGTAGACTCTCTCCAGATGCAAGGGGAAATTGAAAACCGAATTACAGGTAAGAATTATGTACATTTGCAATAGGACAGTAATAATTTGTTCAACTCAACCATGTAAATGCAAACATTGCTAGTTTTACTAACTTTATGCTTATCAATTTGCAGTCTTTCTATCCTTATGTTAATGATGTGGCAAAGGAATCCTCACTTTTTCTTTTACAATTAAAAACTTGAGATCTCTGTTGTTCCATCCCCTCTGTATGGGGCTAGAAGGGGAATGATGTGTAAACATAACTGGTAAACAGTTTTGTTTCTGTGACCCTAAATCCTAAAATCAGCAGCTTGCAAATTACCTAGATTTTAATTTACTTATCTCATTTAGCCAGAAAGCCTGCTTTCTTGTCACTACCGTTTTCCATTGTTGCTTTTCTTATAGTAGGTTATCTACAAAGCATTATTAGAGAAACGGTTGCTTTACTTTTTCTCCTCTAGTTCAGAATCATATTTGCTTCATCAGTAACACACTTGACATTTAATTAGATTAAATTTTCCTTTCTTCTGCATTTATTCACTATTGCATGTCCTCTTAGTTATTTGGGCAAACGATAAACAGGCTTGATTCTTGATATTTCAAGTTTTTCATTAGGCCAAGTTCTGTATTCTGTATCTATATTTAAGTTTGGTAGGCATCTCAAACTAAACTTGTCCAAAACAGAATTCGTTATACTTTATTACACACCCCTTTTGGAACTTTGGTTTTTTGAACTTTCCTGTTACTGTTAGAGACATCATGCTCAGCTCCTAGATCTCACTCACCCCATTTAGTTTTGTCATTTCTGCCTTAACATCATTTCATACAAACACACAGACACACACACCCCTCCTATTCACTCATACATACCCCTAGTTCAGATGGTCATTATCTCTCTCTAGAACTATTGCAAAAGCTTCTGATTGTTCTTCTTGCCTCGAGTCTATCCCTCCTCCAAACTATTCCCCACACAGTTGCCAAAATGATTTCCTAAAGCATTGATGTGACTATGTCAGCTCTCTCTTCCCCTTCCTTATCCCCCTTCAGTGTTTCTCCATTGCCTACAGGACAAAATATAAGCCTTTTGGCATCTAAAGCTCTTTATGTCCTGGTCCCTTCCTACTTTTCAATTCTTTTTATACTTTACTCTGCTCCAAACATTCTGTAGTCCAACCATACTTGTAGCTCCTCATATATAATAATTCATCTCATATTCCCCCATGCATTTGCATTGACTATTCCTCATGTCTAGAGTTTGTTTCCTCCTCACCTCTGCCCCTTAGAATCCCTGAATTCTTTCAAGACTTAGATAAAATGCCTCATTCTGCAAGAGGAAACCTTTTCTAGTCTCTAAAATTTTAGCTGCTAGAGCCTTCCATTCTAAGGTTACCTTCCATCACCTCTGTAAGCACCTTGTATATACCTATTTAGGTATATGGCATCTCCTCAGCTAGAAAGCTCATTAAAAACAAGAACTGGTTTTGGTCTTTCTTTGTATTTCCAGTGCTTAATGTAATGCCTAGGATATGGCAAGCATTTAAAGTTTAAAATTAACCTTTCGGATTTAAGAGTGGGAGTTAATGACCAAAAAAAAAAAAGATATAGAGGATCACAGAATATAAAATGGACACTTTTAATTACATAAAATTTAAAATTTTTGTATAAAACTAATGCAGCTAAAATTAGAAGGGAAATAGTTAATTGGTAAAAACATCTTTACTGCAGTTTTCTCTGATAAAGGCATCATGTCCAAATTTTAAAAGGAGTTGACTTAAATTTATGAGAATAAGAGCCATTCTCCAGTTCATAAATGATCAAAGAATATAAAGTTAATTTTCTAAAAAAGAAATTCAGGCTATTAATAGCTATATGAAAAAGCCTCAAAATCACAAATAATTCTAAGATTTATGGAAGTGAATGTAGAAATTTGAAAACAAATAAATTAATTTTTTTAAATCACAAATAATTAGAGAAATGTATATTAAAAGAACTCCAAGATTCCATGTCACACCTATCAGATTACCAAAATTAATTTATAAAAATGGAAAATGACAAGTCTTGAAGGGAGTCAGGGAAACAGACATATATTGTTGATAGAACTATGAATTGGTCCAGCCATATGCCCCAGAAGTCATGAAATTGTGCATACCATTGGACCCACTGATAGTACCACAAGGATTGCTCACTAGAGAAATTTTGAAAAGAAAGAAAGTACAAATTCACAAATGTTTATAGTAGCTCTTTTGGTAGCAGCAAAGAACAGGAAGCAAAGAGGAAACAAACTCAATTGGAGTAAGTTATAGTTCATGAATATAATAGAATTTTATATTGTATTAGGCAGCAAAAAATTGATGAAATGAACATTTTCACAAAAACCTGCGATTTATATGAGTGGAAATGAAGTGAACCAAGAGAACAATTTAAGTAATAATAGCAATATTGTAAAGAAATTTGAAAGATTTAAGAGCTCTGATAGATTTTTTAATGCACCAAAATTTCTGAGGGTCTAATATTGAAGAAGATGACCCACCTCACCACAAATGGATTTATGTTGCAGAATGAGATGCACATTTTTGGATATGTTCAATGTAGAAATATATTTTGCTTGACTACATGTTTGTCAGGGTTTGGTCCTTGTTTTGTTTTCTATTTTATTTTTATTTTCTTTTTTATAAGTGGAAGGTGGAAGGAAAATAAATACTCAATTGAAAATACAAAATAAAAAGGAGAAAAATATATAATTAATGCCACAAACAATTCAGAACTGTCCTGTTTGTACTTCGTTCTACACTCTGAACTCATTCTTCAAGAATGAGGTCAACTGCGTATCCCCTTCCATTCTGTGACTATACCTGGGAAGGACACTAGTGTCACTGACTCAAGCTCCCATGCTAACGTGTTCTACTCACTGTTAGTACCAATGATTAGATCTTCAGTTCCGTTTAACCAATTAAATCAGCTTTTACAAAAGATTATTTACTGAGAAGATATTGTAAAAACAGAATAAAACCATTCCTCCACCTGGGGAAACATTTGCCCTATACCTCCTTTGTTCCTGTAGAAAGTGGGTTCAAAATTTAAGGCAGTTTTTTTTTTTTTTTTTTTTTTTTTAGCATTCATCCCACCAGGTTTATTGCCAAATTGTGTAACAATTACTGGAAAAGGTCTCATTTCAGCTACATTTTGGCTTTATCCCTTAAATCATTCCAAGGGGCTCTGCTATTGAGCTGGATTCACAAGGTCATTCTACAAAATCTCATTGGTGGGCTAGCTGGTTGCTAAATCTGGCACATACCCTGGCTCCTAGTGGTGAGCAGTTTTAACCTGTTGAAACTCACAAAGCCATAGCTCAATTCAATACTTTTTCACCTAAAATCATGACAAACCAATGCATTGAGACAAGGAATCATACTTCTTAGGTCCTCTGGAGACACAGCTGGTCAGTAAAATGATGAGACTGCTTAAATCCTGCAAAGTTGTTTTTCTTTACAATGTTCTTGCCCTTGTATGGATTTTTCTCCTAGTTATGCTTATTTCACTCTGAATCAGTACTTACTATCCAAGATTCTATGTAATCTTCTCTTGTCATTCCTTATAGCTTACTAATATGCCATTACATTCATATACCATAACATGTTCAGGTGTTCTTCCAATTAATGAACACTCCCCCCACATTGTAGTTCTTTGCTTTGTTTTCCTTTTGGGATTCTCATTTGGGATCAGAAGTGTGTTTTTCTTGCAACTATTCCCTCTATTATATCCCCTCTTAACTTCCCTCAACCTTATTTATATACACACTCGAGTTTCATATTGAGATTCATCTGAAACCCACACTTTCCTTTATGCCTGTATACTCATCTTTTCATGCATCCCATTTATAATAAGTGGCAAATCCCACCTCCATTTCTCTTTTTATACACTAGTATATTACTTTTGCTCTCCTTTCTCTTTCCCTTTTGCAAGCCCTGTGGAGAGAACCCTGTAGAACAATACTCAGCTTTGTGAGGTAAGTTATTATTGGTTGTAAATCTGTATCTTTTGGTTTTCCCTTTATATCAAATTAGATAATGTTGGTAAAGTGCTTAGTACAGTATCTTGCACATAGTAGATTCTATGTAAATGCCTGCTCCCTTCCCTTCACTATTTTGAAATGTTGGGGCAGCTAGGTGGTGCAGTGGATAGAGTACCAGTACAGGAATCAAAAGGACCTGAGTTCAAATCTCACCTCAGACACTTGACACTCACTAGCTGTGTGACCTTGGGCAAGTCACTTAATCCCAATTACCCCATCCTGGGTCATCTCCATTCATCCTGATGAATATCTGGTCACTGGATTCAGATGGCTCTGGAAGAGAAGTGAGGCTGGTGACCTGCACAGCCCTCCCTCATTCAAAACAAAGTCAAATGAAAGTCATGTCATCATTTCTCTGTTGACATGGTCTTCTTTGGCAACAAAGGACAAACATGCATTTTAAAATGTTATAATCCAAGATCTCCTCTGTTTCTTGGTAGAAACTGGTAGGTCTTAAATGACCCTCACTAAAATTCCTTCATCATTGAACTGCTTCTTTCTGGATGCTTAAATGCAGGGACTCTAAATTTTGTCTACAATGTTCCTGGGACTTTTCCTTTTGGAGTTTCTTTCTTTAAAAAAAAAAAAAAAAAAAAAGATTTTTAGCATTGATTTTTTTTAATTTTGAGTTCCAAATTCTTTTCCTCCTTCCAGGCCCTTCTCAAACAATTGAGAAGGCAAACAATTATTTATCAGTTATAGATGTGAAATCACGCAAAACATATTGCCATGTTAGCTATGTTGCAAAAAATAAATAATAAAATTTTAAAATATGCTTCAATATACATTCCAGGTTCATCAGTTCTGTCTCTATTGGTGGATAGTATATTTCATTATGAGTGCTTTGGAATTGTCTTGGAACATTGAGTTGATTAGAGTAATAAAATCTTTCACAGTTGATCATCATTGCTGTTACTGTATACAATATTCTACTGGTTCTGCTCTTTGCATCAGTTGATATATATCTTCCCAGGTTTTCCTCAAACCATTCTCTTCATCATTTCTTAGAGCATGGTAGTATTCCATCACAATCAAATACCACAACTTGTTCAACCATTTCCAGATTGATGGGCACTCCATCAATTTCCAATTCTTATCTACCCAAGCAATGTTGCTTTAAATAGTTTTTGTCAATATCTGTCATTTCTCTTTGATTTCTTTGGGATACAGACTTAGTGGTGATGCTGTTGAGTGAAAGAGTATACACCAAGTTTTATAGACCTTTAAACAGAGTTCCAAATTGTTCTCCAAAATGGTTAGACCAGTTCACAACTCTACCAACAATGCATTCACATACTGATTTTTCCACACACTCCCAACATTTATCATTTTCCTTTTCTGTCATTTTAACCAATCTGATAAGTATGAGGTGGTACCTCAGAGTTTATTTAATGTGCATTTCTCTGATCACTGGGGATTTGACTCAGTTCCCTATATGTTTGGGAGAAGAGATCTTTATAAGAGAAACTTGCTGTAAAAAAACTTTTCCTTGTTTTCTGCTTTCTTTCTAATCTTGGCAGCATTGGTTTTGTTTGTGCAAAACCTTTTCAATTCCATGTAATCAAAATTGTTATTATACTTCCCTTGATTCTTTCTATCTCTTCTTTTTTCATAAACTTTCTTTATTCACATATCTAATAGGTAAAATTTTCCATGCTCCTCTAATTTGCTTATGATATCACCTTTTATGTTTAAATTATGCATACATTTTGATCTTTTCTTGGTATATGGTATGAAATGTTGGTCTATCCCTGGTTTTTCCCAGACTGCTTTACAGTTTTCTGAGTACTGTTTTATCACATAGCAAATTCTTGCTCCGAAAGTTTGAATCTTTGGATTTATCAGACACTAGATTACTGTGGTCACTTATTGCAATGTGTGTTGTATTTACTACTGTGTGTCCCAGTGATCCATCACTCAATTTCTTAGGCAGAATCTTTGTAATATACTTCAAAATCAGTTTTCCTTCAGATTTTTTTTTCGTTTACTCCCTCAATATTTTTGACTTTTAGTTCTTCCAGATTAATTTTGTCATTTTTTTCTAGGGATATAAAATAATTTTTTCGTAATTTGGTTTGGCACCAAGTATTAATTTAAGTAGAATCATCATTTTATTATATTGGATTAGCCTACCTATGAGGAATTAATATTTCTCCAGTTTTTTAGATCTGGATTTCTGTGGAAAAAAATGTTTTTTAATTGTGTTCATATAGTTCTAAATGCCTATTGGCAAGAATATTATTCACAGTTATTTTAAATGGAATTTCTCTATCTTTTCCTGCTAAATGTTTTTGAAATATAGAATATATATAGCATACAGAAATGCTGATAATTTATGTGGTTTTATTTTATATTCTGCAAGTTTGCTGAATTTGTTAATTGTTTTAATTTGTTTTTTAATTGATTCTCTTAGATTCTCTAAGTATACCATAGTATCTTCTGCCAACAGTGGTAGTTTTGTTCACTTGTTGCCTGTTCTCATCCCATCAATCCTTTTTTTTGTCTTATTGCTGGAGCTAGCATGTCTAGTACAATGTTGAATAATAGTGGTGATAATGAATTTCCTATTGTTTATCCTCATTACAGATAATGTTTGTTTTTAGTTTTAGATAGATGCTACTTATCATTTTAAGAAAGACTCCATTTATTCCTTTGATTTTTTAATGTCTTTAATAGGAATGGGTGTTGTATTTTTGTCAAAAAACCTTTCTTCTGCCTCAATTGATATAGTCATGTTTTTTTTATTGTTTTTTTACTGATATGATCAATTATGCTTATAGTTTTCTTAATATTGAACCAGCCCTGCGTTTCTAATATAAATACCACCTTAGCATCTTTGTGGCATATTGCTTTAGTCTCCTTGTAATATTTTATTTAAAGTTTTTGCATCAGTATTCATTAGGGAGGACCTATATGTCCAAAAACATTTATAACAGCTCGAAGAATTTGTAATTGAGGGGATGCCCATCAATTGAGAAATGACTGAAGAAGTTGTGGTATACAGTTGTGATGGAATACTATTGTGCTATAAGAAATAATGAGCAAGATGGTTTCAGGAAAACCTGAGAAGACTTACATGAACTGATGAAACATTAAGTGAGCAGAACCAGTAGACCACTGAACATCATAAGAGCAATATTGTACTGTGATCAGCTGTAAATGTCTTAGCTGTTCTGAGCAACACAATGATCCAACACAATTCCAAAGAGTTCATGTTAAAAAAAAATGCCATTTGCCTCCTAAGAAAGAACTGATGGAGTCTGAATGAAGATCAAAACATTTTTTTTACTTTATTTTCCTTAGGGTTTTTTTTTTGTTCTGTTTTTTTTTTTTTTTACAATATAACTAATATGAAAATAAATTTTGCGTGACTGCACAATATCAAATTACTTGCCTTTTGTAGGAAAGGAGTAGAGGAAAGGGAGGGATGAAGAGAATTTGGAACACAAAATTTCTGAAAATGTAATTTTTACATGTAATTGGAAAAAATATTGGAAAATAAAAATAGTTTTCCATCTGATAAATTGGTCTATAGATTTCTTTCTCTGTTTTTGCTCTCCCTGGTCACAAACAATATTTGTGACAAACAAGGAATTGGTTAGGATTTCTCTACTTGTTTTTAAAAATAGTTTGTATAGTGTTACAATTAGTTGTTCTTTAAATATTTGACCACATTGACTTGTAAATTCATCTAGTCCTATGGACTTTTTCTTAGAAATTTCATTTATCACTTTTTGAAATCATGTTTTGAAGGTAGTATTCTTTTTCCTCTTATGCTAATCTGGGAAATTTATATTTTTGCAAATATTTATACATTTCACCTAGATTGGTAGGTTTATTGGCATATAATTCAGTGAAATATTCTAATTGCTTTAATTTTCATCTTCATTGGTGGAGCTTTCTCCCTTTTCATTTTTGACACTAGTAATTGGGTTTTATTCTTTCTTTTTAAAAATTACCTAGGTTTATCTATTTTATTGGGTTTTCATAAAAACAACCCCTGGTATTTTCAATGTTTTCAGTTCAATGTTATTTTTACTTTCAGTTTTATTAATCTCTCCTTTGGATTTTAGAATTTTTATTTTGGTGCTTAACTAAAGACTGTAATTTTTTCTAGTTCTTTTTAGTTGCATGCCCCATTCATCTATCTGTTCTTTCTCTTTTTTATTGATATTAGCATTTAGAAATATAATCTTTCTTCCATGTATTGTTTTGGCAACACCCCACAAATTTTGGTACATTGTCTCATTGTTTTCATGTCTTTAAGGAAATCGATCACTTCTATGATTCATTCTTTAACCCACTCATTCTTTAGAATTAGATTCTTTAATTTCATATTAATTTTTACTGTCTGCTTCCAAGGTCCTTTATTGAATGTAATTTTTACTATATTGTATGGCCCAGAAGCATTTCATACTTCTGCTTTTCTGCCTTTCTTTATTAGGTTTTTATGCCCTAATACATGATTAATTTTTGTGAAACTGCCTTGTACAGGTGAGGAAAATGGTATACTCCTTTCTATTCCCATTCAGCTTTCTCCAATGATCTCTCATATCTATCTTTTCTAAAATTCTATTTGTCCCCTTAACTTATTTCTTATTTATTTTATGATTATATTTACCCAGTTTTATGAGGGACAAGTTGAAATTCCCCCACTAATATAGTTTTACTATTTCTTCCTGTAATTCATTTAATTTTTCCTTTTAGAATTTAGATGCTATTTAATTGGACACATATATGTTTAATATTGATATTATCTATGGTACCTTTTAGAAAAAATAATGTTTTCTAGATTACTTTTTTTAATTAGGTGTATTTATGCTTTTGTTTTGTAGGAGATCACAATTGCTGCCCTTGCCTTTTTTTATCTGAAGCTTAATTGATTTTATTTGACTCCCTTATTTGATTCTCTGTGTGTCTTTCTGTTTCAAGTATATTTCTTGTGAAGGATGTATTGTTGTATTCTTGTTTGTAATCTGTTCTGTTACCTGCTTCCATTTTATGAGTGTCGTGATTATTGTGTATTTCCTTCCATCCTGTTTTCTTCTATTTGTCCTCTCTTTTTTTTTTTTGCTATCCTTCCTCAAAGCTATTTTCCTTCTGATCACTGCTTCTCTTAATCTTCCCTCTTATCTCTACTTACCCTTTCTCTTATCCCTTTCCCCTCCTACTTCCCTGTTCAGTAAGATATCTGTTTCTCTATCTGTGCATCTATATATATGTAAATCTATTCATGTAAATATAGATTATAGATACACTTTAATAGATCTATCACTATGCATGTAGGGATAGATCTATATAAGATACTTATGTAGATCTATCTATATATCTAGGTAATTTATATATCTTCATAGATCTATCTATATTTAGATATATCTATGCATATACGTATATATGTATGTATATATTCTTCCCTCTTTGAACCAGCTCAGATAAGAGAGAAGTTAAAGTGTTTCATGACACCCTCCATTTGGCCCTCCACTGTAAAAACCCTTGAGATAACTTTCCAATTTTCCTCTGTCTCCCTTCTCCCAGTGCATCCCTCTTTTTCATCTCTTCATTTTTTTAGATGATTCCAACATTACTGATTCACACTCCTGCCTTCTGTCTATGTAAACTCCTTCTACCTACCCTTATAATGATAAAGTTCTTAAGAGTAACAAATATTTTTACATGTAAGACACAAACATTTTAAGTACATTGAGTCTCTTATGATTTCTCTCTCATATTTACCTTTTTATGCTTCTCTTGAGTCTTGTTTGAATATCAGATTTTCTATTGAGTTCTGGTATTTTCACTAAGAATGCTTGAAACTCCTCCATTTCATAAACATACATTTTCCCCCCAGAAGGATTATACTATATTTTGTCAGGTAGGTTATTTTTAGTTGTAATCTTAATTCCTTTACCTTGCAGAATATCATTCTGAACTCTCCACATGATGGCTGCTGAATCTTGCACTGTGGCTCCATATTTCAATGGTTTCTTTCTGGCTGCATGTAATATTTTCTCCTTCAACTGTGAGCTCTGAAATTTGGCTATAATACAATATTTCCTGAAAGTTTTCATTTTAGGATCTTTTTTTAGGAGGTGTTCAGTGAATTATTTCACTTTGTGTTTTGCTCTGATTTTGACGTTTACCTTGATAATTTCTTGAAATATCATGTCTAGACTTTTATTTTATCAAGACTTTTAGGTAGTCTAGTAATTCTTAAATTATCTCTCCTCAAGTTGTAACCCAGGATCAGTTATTTTTCTGATGAGATAGTTCATATTTTCTTCTACTTTTTCATTCTTTTGATTTTGTTTTATTGTTTCTTGATGTCTTGTTCATTAGTTGCTGTTTGCTCAATTCCAATTTTTGAAATTGTTTTTTTGTTCCATTTTGCACTTCTTTTTCCATTGGCCAATTATGCTTTTTAAGTAGCTGTTTTCATAAGTGAAGTCTTGTTCCTCTTTTACTATTTGACCAGTTTTTTTCTCTGGTATTTTTGTGCCTCTTTTATTGAACTGATTCTCTTCATAATTTTCTTGCTCTACTCCCACTTATTTTTCCATTTATTTATTTTCCATTTATTCAGATTCCAAAGCAATCAATCTTTGTACTCTTTCTGAGTATAGGAATCTCAAGACTGATAAACATGCAATGGTTTTATTTTAAAATCCCTTTCTACATTAACTCTCAATAAAAGTATTAGGCAATCTTTAGACACTTCAAATTCAAGTTGAGATTTTTTTTTCTTTCTTAGAAATGTAAGTTCTAACAGGCATCCTTTTCTGGAATGAGTCTATTGAAACTGTTGATCAGTGTATCTACCTTCTTCAATTACTACCTTTAGAACATCAGGATGTTGAGCTGCCGTAACCTCATCTGCACTGGTCACCTGTCTGGTAATTTTGACATTACGTAAATGCACTTAATTACTAAAGTAATTGAACCAGCCAGGGATTTCAGTAAAAGTTTCTTCACTCTCCACTTCATTTCCATTTTCTCCTCCTGCCTAAAATAAATTTGAAGCTTTTGTCTCAACGACTCTTCTGATAAGAGGAAAGTGTTCTGATTTCATTTTTCAATTAGATAAAAGCCACTCATTTCTATTGCTGTAACACTTCTACCATTGTTATACCATGAAAAGCTGATAAACTTTGCCCTTTTTATTTTACCCATGTGTTTTGTAACATGTACTCTGGAGTCTGGTAACCTGTCCTATTTTATAGATACTGTAACTATTTTCATGCTGTTCAGTTATATAAAATTTTTGTTCCAGTGTAATAAATAACCTCTTCTTTTTTGTGCTGGCATTGTTACTATCTCAAGTGTGGCTCTTAAAAAAAATTAACACGACTGTTGGAATTATAGCACGTAACATAGCATCACATACGTACATGATGACAGGAAAGTGCAGATTGACATTGTAAGAGCATGTTAAACCCCTAAACTAGCTCACGTGTTGCATTAATTGAATTTTGACTTTAATTAAATGTGACCTAGTATCATTTTATGATTTGAAGTAAATCAAATTCAAACAATTAATTACAATCATGCTAGAATGCCTTGCAGATCACATGATGTTGTACTGCAGCACTGGCTCAGGAAGGTTTTGTAATTAAAAATTGGAGCAAGGAGAACTCTGATGTTTGAAGAGGTCACACAGGTGGTAAATGTTAAATCCATGTTTCAAACTCAGATCTTTACTCTTTCTAAAGAGAATCATATAGAAAGTTTCAACAGGACAGTCCATCTCTATTTCTCTGACTTAATCCTTCCTGCTGGGGAATAGCACTGTTTACTTTAATGTGTATTCCTGAATGTGTCAAGGGGGAAGTCTGTAGACTATGTGGCTTTGATTATCTGGAAACTCCTAAGATTTATATGAACTGATACAGAGTACCAGGAAGGACAACAACTTATACAATAATGACAGCCTTGTAAAGATGGATAACTTTCAAAGCCTTAGGAACTCTGATCAGTAAGTAAAATGACCAAGTGCACTTCCAAAGGAATCATAATGAGACATGTGGTCCCCCTCCAGATAGAGAGCTCATGGACCCAGAGTGAAGATTGGAGCATATATTCTCCTTCCTTCCTTTTTTCCTTCCTTCCCTCCTTCCTTCTTTCCTTCCTTCCCTCTGTTCTTCCTTCCTTCTTGAACGTGGTTAATGTGATTTGTTTGTGGTTAATGGTTTTGACAATACGTACTTCTAACAGGTTTGGGTTTTCTTATCTTCTCAATGAGGGAAGTGGGAAGGAAATAATGTAGAACTGAAAATAAGATAAAATCTCAATTTTATTTAAATATATTTATTATTAAATATTTAAGTAATATTTATTTAATCTCAATTTAAAAAATGAAACTGGTCTTCCTAATGCTGTTTGGATATTGTCTTGCAGCTGCATTCACCATGATTGGCACTTCCACCCAATTATCTGATCAGTGTTCACAGTTTGCCATCCCTTCCTTCTGCCACTTTGTATTTCCACTCTGTGATGAGTGGTCCAGGACTCCTAAACGTAGGGAGCTGTGCCGAGATGAATGTGAAGTGCTGGAGAATGATTTGTGCCGGCAGGAATATAACATTGCCCGCTCAAATCCCCTCATCCTCATGCAGCTCCAACTTCCCAAATGTGAGGATCTACCACTACCTGAAAGTGCAGAGGCTGCCAACTGCATGAGGATTGGCATTCCTGTGGAACGGCTCAACCGATGTAAGCTTTGATCTCACTTTTGTCATTTTCCTTATCTGCCATGTCATTCTCTGAAAATTATGAATGGAATCTCATTCTTAGTTTGACCTAATAGCAACATTCAACCCTGTCTGATTCAATTGGCTCTCTTCTATTTCATTGGCCTCTTCTAGAGCTTCAAACTATGTTATAGAGAAAGAGAAATCTTAAATTATTCTGAAACATGACTGAAAAAAGCCTGTCTTGTGTTTGTTTTAAAATTATAATGGCAACTAATTAATATTGAATTTTACAAAGTTGTTTTTCCCCTCATAAACTTATAAGTTTGATAGTAAAAGTGATATTGTCTTCATGAAAGATAAAGAAACTGAGGTACAAAGGAAGTTAAATGATTTATCCAAATCTCCACAGCTCATAAATACCAGAACCATCACTTGAACTCACATTGTCTTCATTCAAATCCAGTGTTTTTTGCACTACACTTTCTTTTAAAAAGTTAGAAATCCCACTGATACCTGAGTAAAGGACTGGAGTGCAAGTTTATAGCCACTTGCTCCTTTTTATAGGAAAGACTCATTCTCATTTCCAACCTCTAACATCCTCTTTGTCTTTAAATATGCTTTACAGTTAAATGGTAAAAGAATATGACTGAGAATAGTTTTTTCTCAATACTTCTTAGAAAGAAGATCACACAATTATATGTTCTGGGACTGAACCTGGAAGTGGTCTGTTCTGTGGTATGCGGTGACAAAGATGCTACTTCATTTTCATAGATACCCCTTCTTTGTTCTATATACCCCAGAATTATGTGTGTATATTTCCAATGTATATGAAGTTTACTTAATATTTATAACTATGAGTGGCTATATTGATTCTGAATGAGATTTGGGTCCTTTAACTTGGAAAATAAATATAATTTACTACGTAGCATTTCTACTCTAGCAGTATGATTTTGAAGGCTAATTTAATTTAGTACACATTTATTAACTGCTTTCTATTGTGCTATTCTAGATGCTGAATCTAAATATAAAGTTTTCTCTGACCTACCGTTAGAAGAATCAATTACTTTTTCTCTCAGAAATTATCCAAAACTGTATTGTCCTACTGAATTTCATTTTATCTTTATGTTAATGGTGTTAATTTAATTTGGCTAGATTGCAAAGGACAGAGGATTGAAGTATAGAGTCCCCTTAGCTTTTTAACTGCTAAAGCCTGTTTTTTCCTTCAGATCATCAGTGCTACAATGGCTCTGGATCAGATTATAGAGGAACTATTAGCACCACTCAATCAGGTCATCAGTGCCAAGCGTGGAATGCCCAATATCCACATAGTCATCACCTATCAAGCATGGATTTCCCAGAAATAGCAGGGGGGCATGCCTACTGCCGAAATCCTGGAGGACAAATGGAAGGTCCATGGTGTTTTACACAGAATAAAAACGTACGCATGGAACTGTGTGACATACCTTCTTGTAGTATGTATTATTTTTTTCAAATATTGTCCAGATATTTGATGTGTATAAACTTGCATTGATAATGTTCTCTGTAAATGACTGAATCCTTTCTCTCTCACTACGTAATTATTTGACTTTCCACAAATCTTTTAACTTTAGTTTCTCTATCTATAAAATAGAGATAACAATATTACCCTCTAAATTACAATTTGTGAACAAATTATCCATTTTGGGAGTGTACTGTCACTTAATTTATCTTTAGTTTTTGGTCATTACACTGTTTTTGTAACAGAGCGGGCAAAGCCAGGGAGCTGTGAAATTTACATTCCTAACTCTGCCTACACGCTGACATTTCTAGTTAAGTTTTTGTCAAAGAGGTTTTAATTAGTGAGTAAAATGAGATTTTTAGATAATCAGTGTATTTCAGTGATTCATGAAACTTTTACTTCAGCATAAATAATTGAGGATTATGTTTTAAAATAAACACACTTCAGAGTCAAAATGAAAAGATTTTCCAGTTTCTTTGACATCTCATCAATGTAGGTACTCCTTCAAAAGGTAAACAATTTATGTCTTTATAGTGATATATAATGATTTTCCTATTTATCTGAGAGAACCTTAATGATAGCAATACTGATTCATTGCTAACATAGTGAGAACTTTAGGACAAATCTCACTGTTAGATAGATTAAATCATCATTAGATTATATCTCATCATAATGAGAGTTCCCTTACATTTTTGTACAAAGAAAACCTGGTCAACATTAACTTGAAATGCAATCTTGATGTAATGTAGAAAAATATAAAGAGCATTCCACTAGGGATCAGAAGGCCTGGGTTCAAATTCCTGCTCTAGCCCTTTTTAGTTGTGTAACCTTGATTATATTATTTCTTTCCTTAAACCTCAATTAACTTATCTCTGAAATGAAAAAGTTAGACCAGCAAACTAAGATTCTTTTTAGTTCTAACATTCTCTGTGATCAGTGAAATAACAGAATGCAAACATTATGATCCCGTACCCAGTATGTGGACATATTTGGGGATACAGGTCTTGCTGAAAATTTGTCATTAGAATGCATGCATGGCCTATGTTTCTTGACTTCAGGGTACCACACTTGAAGTTGGAGAAGAGCTACCCAACACATGAGGATCCTCTTTAAGTTTAAAAATCAAAAATATTGACCTGATTCACAGAATTTTGGTATTTTCAGCCATCTCAGAATCTGCTTCATTCCAGGTTAACAAAGCAGATGGACAGGGAGTGGTATTTGGTGACAGTTTCCCATTTCAACTAGGAATTAATTTTGAAATCACCACAGCTTCATCCAAAGGAAACAAACGAAATGTCTCCTAGTACCTTTTACTAACTATTCATGATAGCTGAGTTTTACATTGTGATTTAAGATTTACAAAGTGCTTCACATGTGTTATCTCATTTGATCCTCACTGTAATACAATGAGTGAGGTACCTCAAGTATAATTATTTCCATTTTACAGATGTAGAAAAGGCACCTTAAGGGATTTGAGTGTCTGTCTCATCCATGGTTATTTAATTCAGAGGTGTTAGAGTCTATCAAACTCTGGGCTTGCCTGACTTCAATTTTAGTGGTCTTTCCGCTCTTCCTTGTTTATTGTCTTACCAAGGACGATGCCACTAAACTATAATTCAATAAGAATAGTGTCTTCCATGTTAAAGCATTTTCTGATGTATGAAACTTTTTATGTAAAAGTGAGCAAATCATTTCGCTTTTCTGGTCCTCAGGTTTTTCATCATAAAATGAGGTAATCAGAATAGCTGACTTCTAAAATTTGCTCCAGTTCTCTAGTTTTATCAGTAAAACCTGTTTACCAACAATAGTCCTTAGGAAAGCAGTCTGTCAAACATGCAGTTCTATCAAATATAGATTTCCTCACTGTATTTTTCTGTTACCTGTCAAATTTTTGTGACATGCAAATACTCTATTTTTTCATGTGATAGAGCTCAGAGAAACAATTTCTATTTAGGCTGAATCTCCCTCCTGTTTCTCATATAGTGCTCTGCACACGTTGATTGAGGGGTTTTTTTTGTTGTTGTTAATGCTATTATTACTGGTTAACTAGAATTTTACCATTTTGTGTCACTTGTGAGAGAGTAAAAATCCTATATAGGGAGACAAATTTCTTCTTTACTTTTAAAAATGAAAGTAAAATAATTTCAGTAATACCTAGGGGAAAATTAATGTGGTTAATATGATCCAGTGATTCTATCTTCCCTCTAAGAAATCACTAGTTTTCAATGAGTTTACTGAAATTTCAGTCACCAGGAGTTATCACAGATTGTAAGGGCTTCACAAAAGCTACTGTGAAATGCACAGTAACAAAAATTTCATAATTGGAACAATGCACAATTGTTTCATTTTTACCTGTATTTAAGGGCTTGTGATGGAACATTATGATATGATATTATTTATTATGTGAGTAAAAATTTCAAAATAAGTATGCTGAACTAAACAAGAAAAATGTATCTTAACTGCCATTAGCTAATGCTAACATACAGCTATTATTATTTATGATGGATTTTGTTTTGTTTCAAAATATGTAGCGATGTATGTTATTGAAATATATGAGCTTATTTAGCTTGTGCTATTTTTCAAGCTTAACATGTAATTGTCTTTTATCGTGAAGTTTAAGAGGGCATATTTTGTACATTTAAATATTTTTATGAGTATTTCCTATTGAACAAGATCATCTGAAAAAGCATTTAATACTTATTCTTAACAGGTCCCCAGGATAGCAGCAAAATGGGAATCCTCTACATCTTGGTCCCTAGCATTGCAATACCCTTGGTCATTGCATGCCTTTTCTTCTTGGTCTGCATGTGTAGAAATAAACAGAAGGCATCTGGCGCCACACCACAGCGACGCCAGCTAATGGCATCCCCTAGCCAGGACATGGAAATGCCACTTATTAATCAACATAAACAGGTATTCTTATATAATCATTTTAGGAATTGACTTTAACAGTTAACTCAATATATATCCTTATAGATATATAGGTTGTATATGTTACAGGATGTCAAATATTTAATGTTAATACTCTTTAACTAAATTTTCATTTTTCCTTACAATCTTTTGTCTTCTGCTTATAAAATCTCATTGATATTTGCTTTCCCTTGGAAGTTGTAATAGCAAATATGTTACCTTTATATGTGGGTGGGTGTGTTTATATATACACACATAGTAACTGAAAGTATTAGTCTTGAACCGGACTTATCTTTCTCGAATAATTAAGCTTTCTTTTCCTAGAGGATAGATCAAGAGGAATGTATCATAGGAGTAGCTGAAGTTTTGCAGAAGGATTTTTCTTAGCTATTGGCTTTTGATATGTCATGGATTCCTCTTCCGTTTCTAAAAACCTTTTTTTATTGAAGGGATGATTTAGGTAAATTCCTTTATGAGAAGAATATGATTTAGCGGGGAAGACCATGATCCTAATTGCCTAGGGAAGGACTGAAATTTATTAATTAATGTGATGAAATGCTATGCTAAGGTGACATGGCTAGTTTATATGAAAAGAAGTTCATCAAAGCTTTATATAGCTTACCTTGGCACCTTTTGATCTGTTAGCCAAGTATTCAGAGATTCAAAGAGTATTCTACATTATTTGTTATTACTATGACCTATATCCATATCACATTGAGATGTCCATCTTCTATACGGCAATGAAATTGATACTTAGGTAACTGACATCAAATATTGTAATGCCACTGAATCAAAAACAAAAATTAACAACCAGATTGAGTTTCTTTCTTTTTCTGTAAAGATGTTTCTGATGTGACACATTAAGGAAATATATTATTGTGATTGTCTCTCTTTCAGACCAAACTCAAGGAGATCAATCTGTCCACTATAAGGTTCATGGAAGAGCTAGGAGAAGACAGATTTGGAAAAGTCTACAAAGGTCACCTCTTTGGTACAACCCCAGGGGAACAGACACAAACCATAGCTATTAAAACTCTTAAAGACAAAGCAGAAGTACCTCTCCGAGAAGAATTCAAACATGAAGCCATGATGAGATCCAGGTTGCAGCATCCAAATATTGTGTGTTTGCTGGGAATCATGACCAAAGAACAACCTATCAGCATGATATTCGGTTATTGCTCCCACAGTGACCTCCACGAATTCTTGGTCATGAGGTCTCCCCATTCCGATGTGGGAAGCACTGATGATGACAAAACAGTTAAATCGACATTAGAACCAGCAGACTTTTTCCATATTGTAGTACAAGTAGCTGCAGGGATGGAGTACCTTTCTAGCCACCATGTTGTCCATAAGGACTTGGCCACCAGAAACATACTTGTGTTTGATAAGCTCAATGTAAAAATATCAGACTTGGGCCTTTTTAGGGAAGTTTATTCTGCTGATTACTACAAACTGATAGGAAATTCTCTTCTTCCCATCCGGTGGATGTCCCCTGAGGCAATTATGTATGGCAAATTTTCCATTGATTCTGATATATGGTCTTATGGAGTGGTGTTATGGGAGATATTCAGCTATGGTTTGCAGCCATATTGTGGATACTCTAACCAGGATGTCATTGAAATGATAAGGAATCGGCAAATTTTGCCCTGTCCTGATGATTGTCCTGCCTGGGTGTATACACTGATGATAGAGTGTTGGAATGAATTTCCCAACAGAAGACCAAGATTTAAAGACATCCATAATAGGCTGAGAACATGGGGTAATCTTTCTAATTATAATAGTTCAGCCCAGACATCTGGTGCAAGCAATACCACACAGACAAGTTCTCTTAGCACAAGCCCAGTGAGTAATGTCAGCAATGCCAGATACATCGGACCCAAGCCAAAAACTCAGTCTTTCCCTCAGCCACAGTTTATTCCAGTGAAAGGGCAGATAAGACCCATGGTCCCACCTCCTCAGCTCTATATACCAGTGAATGGCTATCAGCCAATGCCTGCTTATGGTGCTTATTTGCCAAATTTTTACCCAGTCCAAATTCCCATGCAAATGGCCCCTCAACAGATGCCTTCCCAGATGATTCCTAAACCAGGATCCCACCACAGTGGCAGTGGTTCTACAAGCACAGGCTATGTAACAACAGCCCCCTCCAATACATCTGTAACTGATAGGGCAGCTCTTCTCGCAGAGGGAAATGATGATGCTCTCAATACAGTGGAAGATGTAGCTCAGAATCCTGTTCAGGAAGAAGAGGAAGAAGGTTCTGTTCCTGAAACAGAGTTGTTAGGTGACAATGACACACACCTGCAGATAGATGAAGTAGAAATTCCTCCAGAAGCATAGGTAAAGGAGATGACCTCTTAACTTGCTTTCATCTTCTTTATGGGGCTGTTTTTAAAACTGTGATCCTTTAAGGGCTGTATGATCAATTAATTGATCAGAAAACTTAGCCATCATTGACACAACAGAAAGCAAATACTAGATGCAGCAGTAATGATATTCAAGAGAAACTGGTGAGATTATTGCAGACTTGATAATATAGAACTGCTGCTTTACTTTAGTCAATAATCCTTGAGAAAAACTGCTCTAAGATAAGATACTGTTGCTGTGCAACATATTGCTGAGCAGTTTTGCACGTCATGTCTTTCATGGTCTGTGATTTATTGTATTTTTAGTCCAAAGTGCCTAAGCTGGACAGGTAGGGAAGAGGATTGCTTTGAGAGTCCTGAAGTGAAGTACCAAGATAAGCAACTCAGTGTACTTTATCTCACTGATGTGATTTTTTAAAAATAATAATAATAATAATGAGCCATAAACGTTTGTTTCTAATTAAAAAAGACTTTTAAGATTGTTGACCTCTTTTTGCATCAAAGTGGCTCAGAACTCTGAGAAAAAAGAATTAAAGAAGGCAGAGACAACTGTTTCCAGTGAGTAATGAGGCAGAAGTTTCTAAATAAGGTTGGGGCATGAAAAAGAGCTTTTCCTCCCATTGGTTCATTGCTCTTTTCTCCCTCTAGTGACTAAAAGACTTAACTTCACAAATCAGAAGAGAATGGGGTATTTACTGCATACTACAAACCCAACCTTTGCAGCTCTGTGTTGGTTGTCAGATATGAAAGAGATTTTTGATAACAGGTCTCCTAAATGTATTTAAATTGGTGCCTTAAAAATTCACACATATATTTTAAAAGTAAAATAATTTTAATAATTCTGCATGGCTATCTGACCACTTTACTTTCAGGAAAAGTGGCTCTTGATTCTGGGATATCCAAAAAAAAAAAAAACACTTCAGAATACAGTTTTGTTCTTTTTTCCTTAAGATGAATCATGTACAGAAGTTAAAATGTAATTTATATTTTATTACATTGCATATACCTTTTTCATTGAAATATTTTCATCTTAAATAATGATTTTTGTAATTTAACTGTTTTCATTGTCCATTTTGGGATGCAATTTTATTGTATTTTATGGTGTTCATTTTTATAAAATATGAAAATAAGGTCCATTCATTTCATGAATAATTCTATAAAAGCACATACACACTGTATTGTGGCTAGTACAAAATGTAGTCATCATTTGTAAATCCAATGTCGATTGGATGCAATAAATTCATAGAGAAAATCTGATTGATTAATTTATCTTTAGTCCTCTTGTTTTTATGGTGGCAATAAAATGTTGGAAATGGTTGATTTTCTCAAGGCTAAAAGTTTCAGATTTACTAGTGAATTAATAAGATTGTCAAATATGTAAATTTTGTAAAGATATAAACTATTTAAAAGCATTAGCAAATATTTTCAAATTGATCATTTATATAGTTCATATGTTAATTCAGAATTTCATTCATTAAAGCAAACCCCTAAAAGGACCATTTCTGGACAATACATAACCACTTTGTACCATATGACTTCAAAAGAAATACAAGTGTATTTCTTTAAAAATATTTTACTTATGATTCTGATTTTTATGAATTCATACCAGAATTCCTTATAATTACTGTAAATTATTGAGTTTTTACTAAAGAAAAATGTTATGTATACAGGCAGAAAATAATGTAACAATAAATCAGTATGATTTATTTTAAAGAAGCAGTACCTAACTGAAGGATAACAGAATACTTCTTTAAAAATCATGCCTGAACCAAAATGTAAATTAAAACTATTTTTCTTTTCCCCCCCACTTAATAGTATTTTAGTTTTTCAAATTACATGTAATGATAGTTTTCAACATTTGCTTTTATAAGATTTTGAGTTCCAGATTTTTTTCTCCCTCCTTGCCCAAGAGATCAAGCAATTTGAAATACGTTATTCATGTACAATCACATACACATCTTTCCACATTATTCATTAAAACTGTTTTTCTAAACTAGTATTTAATGTATCCAAAGACGCCAGATATTCAATGTAGCTCTACCCTTAGAATCATTTATTGTCTTCTATGGGGAATTAAAACTCAGCTTTACTTACTTCTGAACTAAATTTCTTAGGATCAAGCTAATGAAATTCATAATTTGATAAGCAATATTGAGAGTAGAGATGAAGCATGTAAAGAGAATAACTGTTTAATTACCAAGAAACAACCAATTCTCAATCCTTTTACCTGGGGGGCAGGGGGAGAAGGGAAAGGGTTTTATATTATATTTGTCACATATTGTAATATACTTTAATCTTCTTGACTTTGGGTGGGTGTTTCCATTCATTTAGGCAGTTTTTTGCTTATATTTCAAAGAATCTTAGGTTGTTAGAGCTAGAAAAATAATTTAGAGACAATCTCATCTATAATTACAATTATTTTTAACAGTTTCACTTCATTTTTTACCTTTTCCTCTTTTATTTTGTCATTTTGGCTTTTTAAAATTTTGTCTCATTTTGATACTTTTTATTTTAAAAAAATTATTGTTTGTTTACTGTTCTTCCCTCACCTTGTATGGTATTTTCGATCAGGCTAATTGGAGACTATTAGTCTTTTTTTAATTTTAGAGTATATATTTTAAGCATTTCAGTTAAGTAAAACCAGGCTAACTGTTGACAAATAGAGGTCCTATGATCTCTTACTTGCATTGATCAAACATTTTGTTTTGCTTAACATTTCCATTTACTTAACAAAGCTTTTTTCCATGATAAAAAAAAAAAACAACTTTAGCCTAACCCTATCCAAATTCAAAATTAGTATCAGAGTAAAGTTTTAAATATGAGTTAATAAACTAACTTTATTATGACTCATCTGTTTTTATACATATTATAACTTCTGGAATATTTATAGCAATTGATCCTCACAGAGGTTAAGTGATTTGCCCAGTGTCTGGATTTGGAGTTAAACCAGAAAATAATTTCTCCACAGTCTCCACACATGTATCAAAGAACTGCCTGATTTTCTAGTTCAGGGCAAAATGAAAACTATTTTACAGTATATCTCCTATTTTTACTCTTAAGGACTGTGATTGGAGTACCCTTCATGACATATTACCTCTGAGTTTGAACTCAGTGACTGAAATGTTTTGGAAGAGAAAATTCAGCCCCCTGTTTATAATATCATAAGAAATATTACTGTGACATTTATTAGCATTAAAAAGGTTTGGTGTTGCAACTCAGTTTCTGTAGAGGTTTTAATATTCCCTCTGTATATATATGATTGTTTCTTGGGTAGGTGCCACCATATAGCTATTATCTAATGAATAGGAGTCCTGGATTTTAGTAGCATGGGCTTAGTAGTTAGACTTAATTCAGGAATGTTGATGTAAGGGATTTGTCCCTTAAAATACACATAAATACACACATATTATGTGAGGAGAAAGAGACAACATAATATGATTTCAAACCCAGTGAGGATCTGAGTGCCTAAGGCATTGCCTAAGTGCCTAGATATTTTTCTACTATTCCAACACAATGTTGCCACTGAAAGAGTATGGGAGACTTCCAGGTAAGATGATGATATTAGAGGTCATTGAGGATCCAAACTTATATCAACTTATATTGATCTGAAACAGGGATAGAGATGTGATTAAAAAAACTGAAGAGAAATATAAGGTCCTTCTCTATGTGTGGAACTATACATAAAGACTTGGGGAAAAGCTCCAAGCCAATAGGAGCTCCAATAAACAGATCAGAAGCCTATGGGTATTTTTATATGAGTGACACCAGAGAATGCAAGCTCTAGAAAACAGGTTTGAAGTGGAGACATGGAAGGTTGTAGAGGAAGGTTCTAAATGAGGACTTTGGTAATTGTGTTCTGAAACCAAATTCTGAAGCAGGAAAAGAAATAGTCCCCCTAAGTCATTATACAAAGAGAGCACCCTATTATGCATCCCTCAGAACCCTGTGAGGCATAGCAAGAAACATTCAAAGAGGTGCCAGAGCACCCATGAGGGGGCTTTGAAAGAGGTGATCTAGAATGTTAAAGAGTGCTAAAGAGTGATCTTTAACATCTGACTTAAACCTGTCAATCAAAACAAGAGGCAGAACTAAATACTTATTGTGCGAAGAGAAGAAAAAAGATGGCCAGAACAAGCACTTGTAGTTGACCATTAGCGGACTAAGAAACCACTAACTGAAGTAGAGAATGGGGCCCATTACAACAATTCCAGAATTGCAACAGCAGCAGTCTATGTTAGATGACATGACCAAAGAAGGGTTATCCAACCTATTCAAGAGTGCTGCAGGGTATGGGATCTGTCACTGGAACAAAGTTACAATTTTTTTTAAAAAAGTCAAGGCAGAAAATATGAGGAAACAGAGGAAAATACAAAACAATGAAGAAAATACTATTGATTTGGAGAAATCCAAAACATAAATACAGAAAAGAGGCAATTCCAGAGCAAATACAAATAGAACCTTAGTGGAGGAAAAAAAAACTTGGCCACAAGGACTGCAACAGTAGGTGGAACGAATGTTTCAAAAGATAAAAAATAAAATTATAATTGAAATAAGTTCTAGAGGAAAAAATTCTCTTAGAAGGAGAATAAATAGCATAGAGCATCTTTCCCTCTCCGAAAAATAAATGGAAGAACTCAGTGACTCCATGAAGCAACATAAATGTTAGAACAAAATGAAAAAGATGGAAGAAAAGGTATGGTATTTATTATTTTAAAAAACAGATATGGAAAAGATCGTTTAAGAATCATTGGACTTGTTTTATAAGAATGTATTAGGAAGATGGCATCATTTTAGGACCTGAAAGAATCCAGGTCCTCCAGAATCACTCCAGTAGAGCTCCAAAAATGCACCCAAGTGAACAATGATGAAACCAGATAATCAGTTATACACTCTAAAAGTATGTGACTGCACAAAAAGCAGGCCATAGTGTTTCCATGCAAGAATTCCCTCGTGGCACTAATCAGGAAATTCATGTTGCTGGCACAGCCAATAGAACACCAGCCTTGGAGTCAGAAGGACCTGAGTTCAAATCCTGCCTCAGAAATTTGACACTTACTAGCTATGTGATATGGGCAGTCACTTAACCTTGATTGCCTCGTCAAAAAAAATGTACATTTTTCCAAAATCTAAAGATATCTGTCAAGAAATCATAAAAACTATGTAATTGTTATTGTTAATTATAATTGCTGAGATTAGTTAATTAATGAGATAATGAAATGAATGAGAATATTTGTGAAAAGTGTTTAGCACAGTACGAAGCACATAGTAAGTGCTATGTAAAGTGCTTTTTCCTTTCTTGCTTCTCCTACAATTTTCCCAGGAGAATTAAAGATCAACAATCAATTTAGAGACACTGCCATTTGAAAGAATCTACTGATATCAAGCATGGGTGAGAGTATGAAATGTGGACAAGCAGAGTCAAAGGTCAAGGTTGACAGTTTCTGGAACCAGGGTAGGAGCACATGGTAGAGAAGTGGTGACAATCTAATCAGTCTTGTTATGTTTTGTGTGTGTGCATAAGCCAGTTTATAGCTAAAGATGAGTCACTGTAGCATTTTAAAAATTAGTAATTAGCATATGATATGTTATAGAAATCCTATGAATGGTATTCCAAGAAATAACAAGTTAAAAATTGGCAGTTTCAACAGTTCAACATTCAACAAACTACAGATTTTCTGTAGTCCTAGGAGATGTGAATGTTATGTTACTCAAACACTACCCAATAATATTCTCTGGTGTTTTCTAGAGTTTGAATATTCATTATAGCCCTTTGTAAGTATTACTAAACTTAATACTTCTTATTAGTAAACATATTTTAGATAGCAATAATAATGAGTAAAAAGTATGAAGAATTTGGAAGTATTTTAAGAGAGATAAAGGAAATCATTCAGCTTATTGCCTTATATGTTTTAAAAATTATAATATATTGGTTCATAATAATAAACAATGCATTTATTATATATCATTTTTAGAGAAAGCCTCTGAAACTTTTAGTATAAACTTATTGCATAAAAACAACCCACTTTTATTATACTTATCCATTTAAAATACATAGATAAAATTTTGTGAAAAGCATGGAACAACATTCTTTTGGGATTTCTCATGAATTCTAGTGTCCCTATCCTAAATCTTATAGATTTGGAAATTTGGAAATTTGGAAAA
The DNA here is from genome assembly GCF_028372415.1 of Notamacropus eugenii. Taxonomy (NCBI): domain Eukaryota; kingdom Metazoa; phylum Chordata; class Mammalia; order Diprotodontia; family Macropodidae; genus Notamacropus; species Notamacropus eugenii. The sequence continues at coordinate 108,436,095 of NC_092872.1, read as the reverse complement.
TCAGGAATTTAGAAACTCCTGACTGCCATAATTCTGCAAAAGCACTAAACAGAGAAGTCAGGGTACAAGGAAGGTGCAATGTGAAGCAGCTCAGTCCCACACACAAAGCAGTCCCAGAGTACAGACATGAGAAAGGCCCCAGCAGAAGAGTGGACTTTGAGCCCTGGCCACAGTGGGAAAAGACCCCAAGAAGCAAAAAGACAGTCCTGGTCAACCATAATAGTTAGAGAATTTTTGTGCCTCAGGTCAAAAAAAAAGTCCTTGCACACGGACTATAAAAGTACCTAAAAGAAATGAAATAGCAAGGGAGAAAAAATGATAAGAAGAATTAATATCTTGAAAAAGTGTGGGAAGCCCTGCTCAATAACTGAATTCTCTGTAAATTAGAATAGGTCAAAAAGAAACAAATTCAATGAGGTGAGAAATATTAAAAAATGAAATCAAAAGATAAAAAATAAGAAAAATAATATCAAAAACAACTAACCTAAAAACAGATCAAGGAGAGGTCATCTAAGAATCATTGGATTACTCAAAAGTCATTACCAACATAAAAGCGTGGATGCTATATTTTTAAAAATCATAAGAGAAAACTCTCCAGATCTCTTAGAACAAGAGAACAAAGTAAAAATTGAAAAATTCCACTAGTCACTTCTGAAAAGAAATCCATGAGTGAAAATGTCCAGGAATGTCATAGCCAAAATCCGGAGTTTCCAATTCAAAGAAAGAAAAATACTACCATGATCCCAAAAGGAAGAGCTCGTGGCCAAAAGCCACAGTCAGAATGACATAAGAGCGGGTGCTTTAATGAAGAAGAAAGCTTAGGATCCAATATTCTAAAAAGTAAAAGATAAATGGCTTACAATCAGGAAAAACACATGTAACAAAACAGTATATGTATCATCCTATGGGGGTCGGGGTGGGGGTGGGTCTTTTATAAAACTGTGGATGTTTCAGCATTCTTGATGAAAAGACCAGAACTGAGAAGACACTTTGAACTGGAAATGCTAATAGAGGGACAAAAATTAAGAGTCTTCTTAACTCTAATCTTTTCAAGGTTCATAAAGAACAGTAAATAATCGACAGAGAACCTGAAAGTAACTTTGTTCTGTTTTGATGGTCTTAGGAGAAAACAGACATAGGAGGGAAACTGGGTTATAATGGGGTGGGGAGGAAGAGGAAAGGAGGAATAAAGAGAGGGAAATCACCATCTTGCATTACAAGGGTGTGTGACATGAAAATTGTTCAAAGGGGTCGAGTAAAAGGACATCCCAGGAACCTAACTTTCATATTTACAAAAAAAAAAAAAAAAAGAGAGAGAGAGAGAGAAGGATTTAACACAGTCACAAACCCATGCAAAAAGAGAGGGAGGGAGAGAGAGAGAGAGAGAGAGAGAGAGAGAGAGAGAGAGAGAGAGAGAGAGAGAGAGAGAGAGAGAGCATGGCACAGAAATACATTAAATTCAACAAGAAAAGGGGAAAGAGAGGGCAAAATAAACTGGTGGGGACAGTCAAGTGGGGGAGAAAAAGGAAAAGGACCTATGATTGAGAATGAGGAGAAGAAAGGAGAAGAAAGATGATGGAGTAGAAATACTGCTTAATTTATGTACCTATGTATTAGGACAATTTCTCTTTTTCTGTCTCCATATTTGTGAAGAGCATGTAAGGGCAAAGCAAAGAAAAAGTGAGGTAGGACAGAGAAGAAGAAAGTACATAATTAGTCATTGCCTTCAATATGGATGAACTTAGCCATAAAAGAAGATAAAATAATAGGTTAAAAAAAGAAAGAAAGAAAGAGTTCAACAATACATTGTTCATGTTTGAAGCATAAAAATTCACGTAGAGGTTTAAATAGAATCTATTAAGCTTTAGGTGAACTTGAAAAAGCAAGAACAACATTTGTGATTTCATATAAGATTATATTGCATATAAACGTGATAAAAAGGATAGGCAAGGAAATTACATTATACTTAAAGACACCCTAGATAATAAATCAATATGAATACTTCATGTATATATGCAACAAGGATTACAAGGATTACAGCATCTAAATTCTTATTTTTTTCTCGCATTAGTCATATTGTAAAAGAAGAATTAGAAACAAAGGGAAAAACCATGAGAAAGAAGAAACAAATAAAGAAAAAGATAGAAAATAGTATGCTTCAATATGCATTCAGACTCTATAGTTCTTTCTCTGGATCATGAGTCTTTTGAATTTGTCTTAGATCCTTGTATTGCTGAGAAGAGTGAAGTCTATCAGTCAGTCATCACACAATGTTGCTTTTACTGTTACAACGTTGCTTTTACTGTTACAATGGTGCTGTTACTGTTACAATGTTGCTGTTACTGTTACAATGTTACTGTGTACAATGTTCTCCTGGTTCTGCTCACTTCACTCAGCATCAGTTCATGTAAGTCTTTCCAGGTTTTTCTGAAGTCCATCGGCTCATCATTTCTTATAGAACAATAATATTTCATTACATTCATACACCACAGTTTGTTCAGCCATTCCCCAACTGGTGGACGTTCCCTCAATTTCCATTTCTTTGCCACCACAAAAAAAAAGGTGCTATAAATATTTTTATACAGGTAGATCCTTTTCTCATTTTTATGATCTCTTTGGGATCAGATCTAGAAGCGGTATTGTACAGAATCTAAATTCCTAAGAAAATGTATAGTAAATATATAGTAAGACTAAGCTTTACTCATAATTTACCTAAAATGACTGCCACATCTATAATTAATATGTTTATTCATAGTAAAATTATGTGTCTACCTCTCTCAGACCTACGTGAATATTGATCTAGAGTTAAACAAAAAATAAGGATCTGAATAGAACTTTTGAAAAATTGGAGATGATTGATCTCTGGAAATCTGAATGGAAACAAAATGGAGTTTTTATGTTGTTCATTTGTTCAGTCATGTCTGACTCTTTGTTACCCAATGTGGGGTTTTCTTGGCAAGGGTACTGGAGTGGTTTGCCATTTCCTTTTCTAGCTCATTTTATACATGAGGAAATTAAACCAAACAGGGTTAAGTGACTTGCCCAGGTCACACAACTAATATTGTCTGAGGTCAGATTTGAAAGGAGACCTTGAACTGAGATTTCGCACTCCATCCATTGTGCCACCAAGCTGTCCCAAGTTTTCTGTACCTATTGATGGCACCTTTACCAAAACTGACCATTTATTTGGGGATAAAACCTTACCCCCAAAATGCAGAAAAGCTGTAACACAAAATACATCATTTAATGACTAAAGAAATAAAATTATATTCAATATATATTCAATTTTGAAGCAAGAATGTGAATTGATCAAAGACCAAATAGTAATTTTAATGAATTGGTGGATCAAAGAATGAATCATAAGTAAGTATAGGAAATTTCATCAAAGAAAATGACAATAATGAGACAATATACCAGATCCTTTGGGATAAAACTAAAGCAATTGGTGAGAATTTTACATATATAAATACTTTTATCAACAAAAGAGAAAAAACAAATTACTAATTTGCATGCTATAACAAAGTTGAAAAACAGCAAATTGAAAAAAATCCAACTAAATGCCAAAGTAGAAATTCTAAAAAGGAAAAAAAGAAGTTAACAAATTCATAGAAAAAGTTAAATTGCTATACGAAACAAGAATGATTTTTTTAAAAACTAATAAAATTGATAAATAGATTTTCTAATAGCTGTACAGAGAATAAAATCAAATTATTCACATGAAAATGGAAAATTCACAGTTGAAGAGGAAATATACTATTGATAATTATTTTACTTGCCAAAATAATTGATAGATTAGATGAAATGGATGAACCTCCAAAAATAAGAAATATCTAGAATAACAACAGAAACAGATTATTGAAATAACCTAATACAAAAATATGTTGGACTCCTCCCCCCCCCAAAAAACTCTACCACCAAAACAATTTACCAGTGGATTTTATCAAACATTCAAAAACAATCAATTTGCTTACTGTATAAACTCTGCAGAACTAAGAAATGAAAGGAACCTTCAACACTCTGAGACAGAAAAATGGTTTTAATACTTGTATTAAGAGATAAAGCAGAGAAAACAAATCATAGACTACCAGTACTCCTTATGAAGGTTACCACAAAACTTTGAAATGAACTGTTAGCATAGACAACAAGTAGACATTAAAAAGATTACAGCCTTGTGGAAGATGGTGGAGTAGAAAGACATACATATGCTAGCTCCAAACCCACAGCCCATAAAATACCTGTAAAGAAGAATTCCCAACAAATTCTGGAGCAACAGAAGCCACAGAACAATGGAGTGGAGGAGATTTCGGTTACAGAAAGCCCTGAAAAACTGACATGAAAGGTCTGTCGAGCACCAGACCTGTAGCAGAGCCAAGCCCTGCCTTGGCCACACTGTACCGAGAGGAGCAGATCCAAGCAGGCTTCAGGGACAGAATCTCTAGCAGCCACCCAGGTCCCTCCACCCAAAGGTGCCAAAGGTCAGTGAGAGGGTCTTTTTGGCTGGACAAGAGGGGAGCTGGGTGTCCCCATAACTCAGGTCCCCTCAGGAGGCAGCAGAGGAGGCAGCAACAGACTGGGGCTCCCAAAGCAGGCAGGAGCCTGGATTCATGGTTGAAGGTACTAGCATAAAGCCCCTGAGGGAACTGAGTCCCGTGAGGCAGCCCTGCCCCCACCTGAGCACCTGAACTTAATCTCACACTGAATAGCAGCCCTGCCCCCGCCCAAAGCCCTGAGGCTGGGAAGCAGCATTTGAATCTCAGACCCCAATTGCTGGCTGGGCAGATCTGGAGGCAAGGTGGGTGTGGAAAGGACACTCAGAAGTCAAGTAATGGGCTGGGAAAATGCCCAGAAAAGGGGGGGGAAAAATAAGACCATAGAAGGTTACTTTCGTGGTGAACAGATATCTCCTCCCTTCCTTTCTGATGAAGAAGAACAATGCTTACCATCAGGGAAAGACACAGAAGTCAAGGCTTATGTATCCCAAACATCCAAAAGAAATATTCCATGGGCTCAGGCCATGGAAGAGCTCAAAAAGGATTTTGAAAATCAAGTTAGAGAGGTGGAGGAAAAACTGGGAAGAGAAATGAGAGAGATGCAAGGAAAGCATGAAAAGCAGGTCAACACCTTGCTAAAGGAGACCCAAAAACATGCTGAAGAAAATAACACCTTGAAAAATAGGTTAACTCAATTGGCAAAAGAGGGTCAAAAAGCCAATGAAGAGAAGAATGCTTTCAAAAGCAGAATTAACCAAATGGAAAAGGAGGTTCAAAAGCTCACTGAAGATAATAGTTCTTTCAAAATTACAATGGAACAGATGGAGGCTAATGACTTTATGAGAAACCAAGAAATCACAAAACAAAACCAAAAGAATGAAAAAATGGAAGATAATGGGAAATATCTCATTGGAAAAACAACTGACCTGGAAAATAGATCCAGGAGAGACAATTTAAAAATTATGGGACTACCTGAAAGCCATGATCAAAAAAAGAGCCTAGATATCATCTTTCATGAAATTATCAAGGAAAACTGCCCTGAGATTCTAGAACCAGAGGGCAAAATAAGTATTCCAGGAATCCACAGATCACTGCCTAAAAGAGATCCAAAAAGAGAAACTCCTAGGAACTTTGTCACCAAATTCCAGAGTTCCCTGGTCAAGGACAAAATATTGCAAGCAGCTAGAAAGAAACAATTCAAGTATTGTGGAAATACAATCAGGATAACACAAGATCTAGCAGCTTCTACATTAAGGGACTGAAGGGCGTGGAATATGATATTCCAGAAGTCAAAGGAACTAGGACTAAAACCAAGAATCACCTACCCAGCAAAACTGAGTATAATACTTCAGGGGAAAAAATGATCTTTCAATAAAATAGAGGACTTTCAAGCATTCTTGATGAAAAGACCAGAGCTGAAAAGAAAATTTGACTTTCAAACACAAGAATGAAGAGAAGCATGAAAAGGTAAACAGCAAAGAGAAGTCATAAGGGACTTACTAAAGTTGAACTGTTTACATTCCTACATGGAAAGACAATATTTGTAACTCTTGAAACTTTTTTCAGTATCTGGGTAGTTGGTGGGGTTACACACACACACACACACACACACACAGACAGCACAGAGTGAATTGAATAGGATGGGATCATATCTTTAAAAAATGAAATTAAGCAGTGAGAGAAATATATTGGGAGGAGAAAGGGAGAAATGGAATGGGGCAAGTTATCTTTCATAAAAGAGGCAAGCAAAAGACTTTTTAGTGGAGGGAAAAAGAAGGGAGGTGAGAGAAAAACATGAAGTTTACTCTCATCACATTCCACTAAAGGATTCCTTAATAAAATGCATACTCATTTTGGTATGAAAACCTATCTTACAATACAGGAAAATGGGGGAGAAGGGGATAAGCGGGGGGGGGGGGAGGATGGAAGGGAGTGCAGTGGGAAGTGGGAGCAATTTGAAGTCAACACTCTTGGGGAGGGACAGCATCAAAAGAGAGAATAGAAGCAATGGGGGGCAGGATAGGATGGAGGGAATTATAGTTAGTCTTACAGAACACGACTATTATAGAAGTCATTTGCAAAACTACACAGATATGGCCTATATTGAATTGCTTGCCTTCCCAAAGGGAATGGGTGGGGAGGGAGGGATGAAGAGAAGTTGGAACTCAAAGTTTTAGGAACAACTGTTGAGTATTGTTCTTGCTACTAGGAAATAAGAAATACAGGTAATGGGGTATAGAAAGTTATCTGGCCCTACAGGACAAAAGAGACTATGGGGACAAGGGAAGGGAGGGATGATAGAAGAGAAGGCAGATTGGTGATAGGGGCAATCAGAATGCTCGGTGGTTTGGAGTGGGGGGAAGGGGACAAATGGAGAGAAAATTTGGAACCCAAAATTTTGTGAAAATGAATGTTAAAAGTTAAATAAATAAATTTTAAAAAAAAGATTACACACCGATCAGGTTGGATTTATACTAGGAATGCAGGAATAGTTCAATACTCAGAAATCTGTGGACATTGTTGACCAAAATAATAGCAGCAATCAAAATTTTATGACTTTACCAAGAATCATGTAATATGGCAGGCCCACTGTATTACACACTCACACACACACACACACACACACACACACATACACACACACACACATACACACTTTAAGAAGAACTGATAACATCCCTGCCTAGACAGATTTACATAAACACCTTATTTATAATTTGTCAGTTCTCAAACACTATGCTCTGAAAGCATTTAATTTCTTGTTAAGCAAAGAATTATCTATGATACCTCATATCCTTCTTCCACAAAACAGCTTCCCAAATACTTGAAGACAATTATCCTGTTTTCTCTAAGTCTTTTCTTTTCAAAGATAAACATACCAAGTACTTTCACAGGATTCTTCTATGCCATGAACTCAGGACCATTGACACCTGATTGCTCTCTTCTGGAAACTGTCCAAATTGAGGCCTTCAGGTCCTATCCAGCTCTGAGATTATGTGATTCTATAAAAACCCAAGGATGTGTAATATAGTGGGCATGTCATATTGCATGACCCTTCCTTAAAGTGTCATCTTCAGAACCTAACATAATATCCAAATGTGTTCTGACCCACAGTGCATATATTACCTCCCCAGTCCCACATACTCTGCCTCTCCACCTAAGCACTGACTTTCTTGGCTGCCATACTGTACTATGGAGTTTGTGAAATGCAGGCATTCTTTCAGACAAGCTGATATCTACTAACTTCCCTAATATTATATTTCTGAAATTGAGTTTTTGATGTTAAATATAAGAATTTGGTACACCTTTTTAAAAAACTTTTTATTTATTTTTAACACTCAGTTAATAATATTTTGAGTTCCAAAATACTGTCCCCCCTACCCCTCTGCCACACATTGAGAAGCAAGAAAAGTGATATCAATTACACATATGAAATCATGCAAAACATATTTCCATATCAGCCACGTTGCAAAAAAAAGCGAGATAAATGTAAAAATAAAAAAATGCCTCAATCTGCATTCATATTCTATCAGTTCTTTCTCTAGAGGTGGATAGCATTTTTTTAAATCATAAGTCCTTTGGAATTGTCTTGGATCATTTTCTTGATCAGAATAACTAGATGACCATTTGATATAACTTTTAAAGATGCTTTAGAAATGGAAAAATATGAGTTGAAATAAATGCAATAATGAAAGAAAGACTAGTTCACATTAATTTTTAATATTTGCAAAATTCCCCATAACAGCACTGAGAGGTAGGTAGCACAAATATTATTAGACTCATTCCATGGATGAGAAGCCATAATGAAGTTATACGATTGACCCAACTTCAAGAAAATATCCTGTCTAGTTATTCTGATTGCTGTGAAGTGTTCTTTCCATAATCTCAATGCTGAGTCATATTTTCCAGTGTCATAGACTGAGTGTTCCAAGAATATCAACCAGGTAAAGAAGATTTGAAGCCAGGGAATCTGATTTCAAATGAAGCACTCACTGTACCAAATTGTTCCCACACAGTAGGTTACCCAAGAAGAATGCAGATAGCTTATGAAATTTAGAGTTGCAATTGCTATGTTCTTTTCAAACTAGCTTACTCTTTTATTTTAAAGATAGAAATATTTCACAACTATTCTAGTACTTTGCTAGCTAATGAAACAACTCAAGCTAAAGGAGTTTGAGAATGACCTTAGTTTTGCCTTTTTCCCTTCTGTGAATGTTCTTTCAATGCTGTAGGTGGCATCTCAGGACTGAGAATACTTATCTCCTTCCATACAGCCCCTAGTCTCTCATTATTGTTAGGGACAGTTTTTCTCCTTCGTATCAACATTTATTTATTGTTTGAATACTTGATACTTTGGGGGCCAATTTTCTCTTGGGTATTTCCTAAAAAGATAGCTTCTGTTGCACAGAAAGTAGACACTATCTAGCCTCTGTGCTTCATTAAGTTTTGGTTTGCATTCTAACAAGCTTTAAAAGACCAATGTCTCCCACAGCATATGAGGCCATCTCAAGTCATCCTGATTTATATATTGTCAATGGACCCAGATGACTCCAGAAGAGAAAATGAGGCTGGTGACTTTGCACAGCCCTCCCTAGGTTAAATCCAACTGACTTGTAAGTCACGGCATCCCCTTCCTGATGTCATGGTCCTCTTTGAGAACGAAGGGCAGACAACAATAACAACAGTTAAAACACACAAAAAAACAAAAGCTAAAAATTCCGAATGTTTTGTTTTTAATTAACTTTTTATATTTCACTCCTATATAAAATAATTTTAACATTAATTTAAAAAAATTAATTCCCAATCCTCTTCCTTTCTCTCTCGCTCTCTCCTTCCCTCTTTTGTCTCCTCATTGAGAAGGCAAGTATTTGAGTTGTCTTAGGAAAATTCTGAAGATCACCTGGCAGCAGAAGGTACTAGACACTGAGGTCTTTTCTCGAACTAAACTGCCAAGCATTCAAACTCTGCTTCAGAGAGCACAACTCTGATGGACTGGACACACTGTTTGAATGCAAAACATACGCATGCCAAGAAGACTATTTTATGGAGAACTCACACAGGGCAGTGTTCACATGGTGGTCAGAAGAAGAGATACAAGGACACTCTCAAGGTGTCTCTTAAGAACTTTGGAACCGATTGCATGACATGGGGGACACTGGTACAGGACTGATCAGCATGGTGTGCTCAAATCAGACAAGGTGCTGTGCTCTCTGAGCAAACCAGAATTGGAACAGCTCAAAGGAAAAGCAGGATGGGAAAATTTAGAGAATCAATCCCAAATGTTCACATGAACTACTTGTGCCTGACCTATGGTAGAGCATCCTAAGCTCATATTGGTCTGATCAGCCCCAGTCAGACATGCTGAAACTTGATTCTAGTATAGTGATGTCATTTTGGTCCTCTTTAAGAACGAAGGACAACAACCAACACATGTACAGTCAATATATTTCCAGATTAGATGTGTTGTGGAAGGAAAAAGCACAGACCTCACCCCCTCACAAAAAAAAAAAGAAAGATAGCTTAAAAAATTATACTTCAAACTGCATTCAGACTCCATGAATTCTTTTTTTGCAGGCAGATCGTATTTTTCATCCTAAGTCTTTAGGAATTGTCTTGGATCATTGTTTTTCTGAGAACAGTTAAGTCATTCACACCTAATCATAGCAAAATATTGTTAATATGTACATTATTCTCGTGGTCCTACTTATTTCACTCAGCATCAGTTCATGGAAATCCTTCCAGGTTTTTCTGAGAACACCCTCCCTGTCATTTCTTTCTTCTTCTTTTTTTTTTTAACACAGTTTATAACATAAAGCAATTCAAACTTTTGGTCAGGTGATACATCTTTTTAGAGCATTTACAATATGGACCACAAAAGAATTTTTTTTTTAAAACATTAACCAACTGAGACACAGATAATATTTATGTTGCTAACTTCACAAGCTCTTGACCTAATTGTCTCCACAGTATTACTAAGAATAAAAGGACCCTAACTTAATGTTGTTGATCTAAAGTCCTATGCCTAATAGGTTAATTTTAGACAGCCTCGGATGTTCCTCTACCCATAATCTGTAATTGAATAGATCTAGTATTAAGCTTACAAACCTTTTGACTATAGGGAATTGCCACTAAAGGTAGAGACATTGCAGGGAAACAATATCTCCCCAACTTCATGTCTATTCTAGACAGGAGTAGATTGTCCACTTCCATTCAGGCAGGCTTAAAGTCTGCCAGGTGTCAGTGGGAAATTGAGTCTGGTGAATCCCACCTCAGCCCATGCTGAACAGCTGCTCTCCCACTCTTCCCTTGAGATCACCTATGCAGTTCATACCAGCATCTCATGAGCTTACTGGCATCATGTAATGGAAGCTCAGATCACCTTTCTTGCTTCCCATACCTGGAGGTAGACTCAGAAGAATAGTCACTTAGTAGTCCCATAGCATCTAAAAATGGCAAGTTCCTATAACCAGGTTTAAAATACGATTATAGTTTCACTTTGGCTAAGGAACATCTTTTAGGCAAGTCTTAAATAGCTTACATGTCTTTCTATATACGTTCTAGTTCCTGATTAAATGGCAATCATAAAATCAAATTTACCATTAAAACCTTGACTTTTCCATCAATGCCAAATTTTACCTGAGGTTACTTTCTTCTTGGAAATTTAGACTGAAATTCTTTTCTCCAAACTAAAGATGTCATTGATTTATTCTCAGTGATTAATTCAGTCGATTATTTTGATACTAATTGCTTTTACCTCACTTTGTAACATGACCAATTTTTCTCCCCATCACCCCCCTACCCCCACTTCCTAATACCTTGCATTCTAGTTGCTCCTTCCCTCAATGAACCCTCCCCTCGATCACACCCCACCCCTGTCCTATCCCCATATTCTCTCTTTTCTTGCAGGGCAAGATAAATTTCCATACCCCTATCCCTGTAATTCTTATTTCCCGATTATATGCGGTAAAAATTCTCAGCATTCGTTTCTACTACTTTGAATTCCAACTTCTCTCCCTCCCCTCCTCCTTCTCCGGCCCCACTAAAAAGGGAAGCAATTCAATACAGACTAAACATGTGTTGTTTTGCAAAAGACTTCCATAGTGGAGGCGGAGCCAAGATGGCGGAGTAGAAAGACGCACATACACATAGCTCCAAACCCACAACCCACAGAACGGCTACAGGGGAGCAACTCACGGTGAGTTCTGCACCCAGAGGCCGCGGAGTGTTGGAGCGAGGGAGATTTCTGTTCCGGAGGGACCTGCGGGCCTCTCAAGGGGGCTCCTTTGCGCTGCGGACTGGGCGCTGAGACTGGGAGCTGAGTGCAGCCCTGCCGCGGAAAAGACCCGAGCGGGCTTCGGGGACGGGACCTCTAGCGGCCACGCGGGTCCCTCCACCCACAGAGGGACCTGCAAACCTCTCGCAAAAGGTCCATCGCGCTGCAGACGCGGAGCACAGCCCAGCCCAGACCTGCTGCGGCCACAGCACCAAGAGAAACAGACCCGAGCAGGCTTCAGGGACGGGATCACCAGCGGCCACACAAGTACCTCCACCCACAGGTGACGGGGGTCGGTGAGAGAGTCGCTTTGGCGGGTCAAGAGGGGAGTGGGGTACCCCCATGATTCGGGCCTCCCCGAGAGGCGGCTGCAGACAGGGGCTCCCCAAGCGGGAGGGAGCCCGAATCCATTGTGGAAGGTCTGTGCATAAACCCCCTGAGGGAACTGAGCCTGAGAGGTGGCCCTGCCCCGAACCTGACCACCTGAACTTAATTCTCACACTGAATAGCAGCCCTGCCCCCGCCAAAAGCCCTAAGGCGGGAAGCAGCATTTGAATCTCAGTCCCCAAACGCTGACTGGGAGGACCAGGAGGCGAGGTGGGTGTGAGGAGAATATTCAGAGGACAAGTCACTGGCTGGGAAAATGCCCAGAAAAGGGAAAAGAAATAAGACTATTGAAGGCTACTTTCTTGGAGAACAGACATTTCCTCCCTTCCTTTCTGATGAGGAAGAACAATGCTTACCATCAGGCAAAGACACAGAAATCAAGGCTTCTGTGTCCCAGCCCACCCAATGGGCTCAGGCCATGGAAGAGCTCAAAAAGAATTTTGAAAATCAAGTTAGAGAGGTGGAGGAAAAACTGGGAAGAGAAATGAGAGATATGAAAGAAAAGCATGAAAAGCAGATCAGCTCCCTGCTAAAGGAGAACCAAAAAAATGTTGAAGAAATTAACACCTTGAAAACTAGCCTAACTCAATTGGCAAAAGAGGTTCAAAAAGCCAATGAGGAGAAGAATGCTTTCAAAAGCAGAATTAGCCAAATGGAAAAGGAGATTCAAAAGCTCACTGAAGAAAATAGTTCTTTCAAAACTAGAATGGCACAGATGGAGGCTAAGGACTTTGTGAGAAAGCATGATATCACAGAACAAAGAGAGAAGAATGGAAAAATGGAAGATAATGTGAAATATCTCATTGGAAAAATAACTGACCTGGAAAATAGATTCAGGAGAGACAATTTAAAAATTTTGGGACTACCTGAAAGCCATGATCAAAAGAAGAGCTTAGATATCATCTTCCATGAAATTATCAAGGAAAACTGCCCTGAGATTCTAGAACCAGAGGGCAAAATAAATATTCAAGGAATCCACAGAACACCGCATGAAAGAGATTCAAAAAGAGAAACTCCTAGGAACATTGTGGCCAAATTCCAGAGTTCCCAGGTCAAGGAGAAAATATTGCAAGCAGCTAGAAAGAAACAATTCAAGTATTGTGGAAATACAATCAGGATAACACAAGATCTAGCAGCTTCTACATTAAGGGATCAAAGGGCATGGAATAGGATATTCCAGAAGTCAAAGGAACTAGGACTAAAACCAAGAATCACCTACCCAGCAAAACTGAGTATAATACTTCAGGGGAAAAAATGGTCTTTCAATGAAATAGAGGATTTTCAAGCATTCTTGATGAAAAGACCAGAGCTGAAAAGAAAATTTGGCTTTCAAACACAAGAATGAAGAGAAGCATGAAAAGGTGAACAGCAAAGAGAAGTCATAAGGGACTTACTAAAGTTGAACTGTTTACATTCCTACATGGAAAGACAATATTTGTAACTCTTGAAACATTTCAGTATCTGGGTACTGGGTGGGAGTACACACACACACATGCACACACACACACACATACATAGAGACAGAGTGCACAGAGTGAATTGAAGAGGATGGGATCATATCTTAAAAAAAAAAATGAAATCAAGCAGTGAGATAAAAATATATGGGGAGGAGAAAGGGAGAAGTTGAATGGGGCAAATTATCTCTCATAAAAGAGGCAAGCAAAAGACTCATTAGTGGAGGGATAAAGAGGGGAGGTGAGAGAAAAACATGAAGTCTACTCTCATCACATTCCACTAAAGGAAAGAATAAAATGCACACTCATTTTGGTAGGAAAACCTATCTCACAATACAGGAAAGTGGGGGACAAGGGGACAAGCAGGGTGGGGGGGATGATAGAAGGGAGGGCATGGGGAGGAGAATGCAATTCAAGGTCAACACTCATGGGAAGGGATAGGATCAAAAGAGAATAGAAGTAATGGGGGACAGGATAGGATGGAAGGAAATATAGTTAGTCCTATACAACACAACTATTATGGAAGTCATTTGCAAAACTACACAGATTTGGCCTATATTGAATTGCTTGCCTTCCAAAGGGAAGGGGTGGAGAGGGAGGGAGGTAAAGAAGTAGGAACTCAAAGTGTTAGGATCAACTGTAATATTCTTACCACTAGGAAATAAGAAATACAGGTAAAGGGGTAAAGAAAGCTATCTGGCCCTACAGGACAAAAGAGAAGACGGAGACAAGGGCAGAGAGGGATGATAGAAGAGAGAGCAGATTGGTTACAGGGGCAATTAGAATGCTTGGGTTTGGGGGGGGAGGGGATAAAAGGGGAGAAAATTTGTAACCCAAAATTTTGTGAAAATGAATGTTAAAAGTTAAATAAAAAAAAAAAAGACTTCCATAGTAATCATGTTGTGTAATACTAATCATATTGCCCTCTGACCTACCCTATCCCCCTTATTTTTCCCCCCTACAACTGACCTTGTCCCTTCTCCAAAGTGTTTATTTCTAATGACTCCTTTCTCCATTTGCCCTCCCTTCTAACATTCCCTTCACTCCACTTGTTGCCTCCTCTCCTACTTTCCTGTGGTGTCATATAAATTTTCATATCAAATTTAGTGAGCATGTTATTCCTTCCTTCAGCCACATGTGGGGAGAGTAGCTTTATTTCCCCTTCTCCCTTATCTCCTCTATTGAATAAGATTTTTCTTATCTCTTTTATGAGTTATAGCCTGCCCCGTTTCATTACTCCCTTTCTCTTCCTGGAGTTTTCCTCCTTCACCCCTTAATTTTTATTTTATTTTATTTTATTTTGTGTGTGTGTGTGTATGTGGATATCATCTCTTCTGATATAACATACCCTGTACTTTCTAGCTATCTATGTGTATGTGTGTGTGTGTGTGTATTTGTGTGTACAATCTCTCCAACTACCAAAATACTGAGAAAAGATTCAAAAGTTAAAAATATTTTCTTTCCATGTAGTAATGTAAACAGTTCAGCTTTAGAGAGTCTTTTATGATTTTTCTTTTTCTTTTTTTTCCCGTTTACTTTTTCATGCTTTTCTTGATTCTTGTCTTAGGAAGTCAAATTTTTAAATACAGATCTGGTCTTTTCCTCAACATGAAATCCTCAAATTTGTCTATATCACTGAATGTCCATTTTTTCCCTTGAAGTATTATATTCAGATTTGCTGGGTAGGTGATTCTTGGCTTCAATCCCAGTTCCTTTGACTTCTGAAATATCCTACTCCAAACCCTTCAATCCCTTAATGTTGAAGCTGCCAGATCCTGTGTTATCCTGATTGTATTTCCACAGTACTCAAATTGTTTCTTTCTAGCTGCTTGCAGTATTTTCTCCTTGATCTGGGAACTCTGAAATTTGGCCACAATATTCCTAGGATTTTCTCTGTTTGGGTTTCTTTCAGGGGGTGATTGGTGAATTCTTTCAATATTCATTTTGCCCTCTGATTCTAGAACATCAGGGCAGTTTTCCTTGATAATTTCATGGAAGATAGTGTCTAGGCTTTTTTTTTGATCATGGCTTTCAGGTAGTTCAATAATATTTAAATTATTTCTCCTGGATCTATTTTCCAGGACAATTGTTTTTTCAGTGAGTTCTTTCACCTCATCTTTTATTTTTTTAAATTTTTGGTTTTGTTTACTAACTTCTTGGTTTAACTCATAGTCATTCTTTTTCCTGGACTCAATTCTCTTTCAACGAATTATTTTGTTCAGTGAGCTTTTGAAACATCTCCTCCATTTGGTTAATTCTGCTTTTTAAAACCTCCTCCTCCTCATTGGCTTTTTAGACCTCTTTTTCCAATTGAGTTAGCCTCTTTTTAAAGCTGCTGTTTTCCTCAGCATTTTTTTGGTTCTCCTTTAGTAAGCTGTTAACTTGGTTTTTAAGGTCTTCTATTGCCTGAGCCAAGTTTAAGTTCCCTTTGGAGGCAGGGGCCTTGACTTCCTCTGACAGTATGCCTTGTTCTTCCTCATCTGAAGGGATGGGGCAAGACACCTGTTCCCCAAGAAAGTAACCTTCTATGGTCTCATTTTTTTCCCCCCTTTTCTGGGCATTTTCCCAGACAGTTACTTGACTTCTGAGTTTCCTCTCCACACCCACCTCATCTCCAGATCCGCCCAACTAGCGCTTGGGGGCTGAGATTCAAATGCTGCTTCCCAGCCTCAGGGCTCTCAGCAGGGGCGGGGCTGCTATTCAGTGTGAGATTAAGTTCAGATGCTCAGGTCAGGGCAGGGCCACCACAGGACTTCGTTCCCTCAGGGGGTTTATGCTGAGACCTTCAAAAATGGATCTGAGCTCCTGCCTGCTTTGGGAGCCCCTGAATGCTGCTGCCTCCGATGCTGTCTCCCGAGGGGGCCTGAGTTATAGGGACACCCAGCTCCCCTCTCGTCCAGCCAAAAAGACCCTCTCACTGACCTTTGGTGTCTGTGGGTGGAGGGACCTGCGTGGCTGCTGGAGATTCTGTCCCTGAAGCCTGCTCAGATCTGCTCTTCTCGGTACAGCGTGGCCAAGGCAGGGCTGGGCTTTGGTCTGGGTCTGGTGCTTGACTGACCTTTTGCGTCAGGTTTCCAGGTCTCTCTGGAACAGAAATCTCGTCCACTCTGTTGTTCTGTGGCTTCTGCTGCTCCAGAATTTGTTGGGAGTTCTTCTTTACAGATATTTTATGGGCTGTGGGTTAGGAGCTAGCATATGTGTATCTTTCTACTCCACCATTTTGGCTCCTCCCCACTCCCTGTCATTTCTTACAGAACAACAACATTCCATTGCATTCAGATATCACATGTTCAGCCATTCCTCAATTAATGGGCATCCCTTCATTTTCCAATTCTTGATCACCACGAAAAGAGTTGTTACAAATATTTTTGTACACATAGGTCCTTTTTCTTTTAAAAATCTCTTTGGGATTCAGTATGCTTATTATGCATGATTTTATAGCCCTTGGTTATAACTCTAAATTACTCTCTACAATTATTGAATCAGTTCAAAACTCCATCAACAATGTCTTAGTTCTCAATTTTTCCATCATTTATCATTTTCCTTTTCTGTCATATTAGCCAATCTGATAGGTATGAGGTGGGACCACAAAGTATTCTACATTCTACATCCAGGAGCCAAGATGGCAGAGTAAGCAGTAAATTTTCATAGCTCTCCCATATTCACCTCCAAACAACCATAAATAGAGTCCAAAAGCAAATCTTGGAATAGCAGAACCAGCAGAAAGATGGAATGGAGTGGTCTTTTAGCATAGGAGACATGGAGGGTTGGCAAAAGAGATCTGTCTCACTTAGGTGAAAGGAGAGCACATTCCAGGACAGGAATCATCCCAGCAAGCCAGCAGCAAGATCCACCTTGGCAAACCAGTGGGAGATTCTAAGTCCCACTGTGGTGGAGCAGGCAAACACTCACACCAGGACATACCCCACCCCACCCATGTGCCTTAGCATAGCCTAGGGAACAGTTAGACTCTAGCTCCAAGAACCACAACGTCCTTCAGAGTAAGTGTGAAGGGGCAGGTGCCTTCCCATGACCAGATCTCTATGTGTTTCAATGCAGCCCAGGACAGAGGGACATCCTGCAGACATTCATGTGCTCTGGTACAGCCCCAGGCAGAAAGGCCCTCTCCAGTGTCCATATGCCACATGTTTCAGTGTAGCCTTGAGGAAATGGAGAAAAATCCCACTCAACCTCAACACATGCCAGGTACCAGCACTAGGACCCTAGCACAGCACCAGGTAAGCTCCCAGACCCCTACTACCTCCAGGAGCACTATCCACTCCCCACTCCACCCTTTCAATAGGGTCCCCCATGGGCCTCAGAGCAACATCAGTGCAGCACCAGGTAAACAGTCAGGGTCTAAAGCCCCTGGGACAAGTAGACTGAAACAGAATCCCTTCTACTCTGGGAGAAGAGTTCAAATTTAAGAGAAAGGAAAAAGGCCAAAAAAGGTGAGAAAAAAAAGCAGCAAAAAAGAATCTGACCAAAGAAAGTTTTTATAGTGACAGGGAAGACAAAAACTCAGAAGAGAACAATAACATCAAAAATTCCTACGGGCAAAATCTCAAAGAAAAACAGGGAGTGGTCTCAAGTCCAGAAAGAACTCATGGAGAAGCTCAAAAAGAAGCTTAAAAATCATGAAAGAGAGATAGAAGGAAAAAATGGGAAAAGAAATGAGAGTGATGCAAGAGAATTATGAAAAAAGAGTCAACAGCTTGAAAAACTGCTTCAAAGTACAGTTAGCCAAATGAGAAAGGATATACAAAAAATATATTGAAGAAAACAACTCCTTAAAGAGTACAATTGGACAGAGGATTCTGGAAAAAATGACAGATCAGGTCAGAAAATCCCAAACTCTCCAGATTTCCCTCACAAACAAAACAAAACTAGCCCCTCAGGACAAATATAGAGTGGTAAAAATAAACAAGAGTTGGGGGGGGGGGGGTGGAACTGTGGCTCTCCTGTGACAACTGGATAAGATTTGAAGAAAAATCCTAGGATCAAGGTTTGGTCCCTGGGAAGTGTAAAAACTTCAAGGTAAGACAGACTGAAACAGCAAGTGTTGTGCCCTGGGGCTAGCTGGGTTGGGAGGTAGCCTCAGGCCCAGTCACAGGAATTTTTACCTCCTGGAGAGTGTGGGGAGTCAGGCATCTGAGCATCTTTTGATAAGGGACACCAAGTCCAGCTGTCCTGCCATGAAGTAACTCTGGGTGAAAAGGAACCAACACACACCCAGTGAATGCAGAAACAGTGAGGGGAATGCCATTGGCTGTAGGCACTGTAGGAGAGCAATGATCACACCTCCCTCTGGATCATAACATCTTGGAAAAATGAAAAAACTTATAGACACCCCTCATCCCCAAACCAGCTCTGAAAGCAGCAGCATAGAAAAAGCCTGAAGTTTGGGACAGTGTGTCTCCACTCTCAGGTAAGGAAAGATCAAATATTAAAAAGAGTCTACATAGAAGGCATGGGTATGAGTTGATTTTGTTGGAATGTCCTAAAAGATAATGAAGGGGTGAAAAGTGGGATGACTGAGAGATGGGCATTGGGAGAGAAAGAATGGGGGAAAATATCAAACCTAAAAAAGGTGTCCAAGAAATAGCTGTTACAGTGGAGGAGAAAATGGAGGAGGGTTGTGGACAATGTTTGAGCCTCATTCTCACCAGAATTGGTTCAAAGAAGAGAATACACACACACACACACACACACACACACACACACACACATATACACACACACAAACACTCTCAGCCGGGTATAGAAATTTATCTTACCCAACAAGGAAGTTTGAAGGAAAGGAGATAAGTGAAAAAAGGGGGGAAGGGATGAGAGGTAGGGCAGATTAAGGGAGGAAATGGTCAGAAGTAAGCAGGCTTTTAAGGAGGAATAGAGGAAAAGAGAGACAAAAAAACAGAAGAAAGAGAAAGGGAAGGAAAAACAGTTAGTAATTATAACTGTGAATGTGAATGAGATGAAGTCATACACCAAATGGAAGTATATAGCAGAATGGATTAGAAATCAGAATCTAACAATAAGTCACTTGAAACAGAAAGACACACACAGAGATAAAATAAGGAGCTCAAGAAGAATCTATTATGCTTCAGTTAAGGTTAAAAAAAAAAGGCAGGTTCTGATTTCAGACAAAGCAAAGCACAGGCAGAAGAGACAGAAAGAGAAATTTCATTGACAATAACTGCAGACAGAATAAAATATTTGAGAGTCTACCTGTCAAGACAAACCCAGGAACTAATATGAATGCAGTTACAAACACAATTAATCACTCATGGGTAGGCTGAGTCAATATAATAAAAATGATAATACCACCTAAGTTAATTTACCTATTCAATGCCATACTTATTTGATAGATCTAGAAAAAATAATAAAATGCATGTGGAAGAACAAAAAGTCAAGAATATCAGTAAATAAAAAAATGTGAAGAAAGGAAAACTATCAGGAGCAGATTTTAAACTGTTTTACAAAGTGGCAATTATAAAAACATCTGATAACAGGCTAAGAAATTGAGTGGGTGGATCAGTGGAATAAATTAGGTACACAAGACACAGTAGTAAATGAGCATAGTAACTTTGTGTTTGATAAACTCAAGGATCCAAGTTTTTGGGACAAGAACTCACTATTTGACAAAAATTGCTGGGAAAACTAGAAAGCAGTCTGACAGATAACAGGCATAGACAACTATCTTTTTCCATACACTATGATAAGGTCAAAGTGAATAAATAATTTAGACATAAAGAGTGATGGCATAAGAAAAATATAGATAGGAGCATGAGAAATATAATACATAAATCTGATTACTTTAAATTAGATGGAAAGCAGGAAACAGGAAAAAATTGACGGCAAGTTTCTCTGATAAAGGCCCCATTTCTCAAATACATAGAGAACTAAATCAAATCGATAAGAATACAAATCAGTACCCAATTGATAAATGGTCAAAAGATATAATCAGGCAGTTTTCAGAAGAAATCAAAGTTATCTGTAATTATATGAAAAATGCTCTAAATCATGATTAGAGAAATATAAATTAAAACAACTCTAAGGTACCACTTCACATCTAGAAAAAGTGACAAATGCTGGGGAGAATGAGAAAACATAGATACATTAATGAATGACTGGTGGAATGGTTAACTGGTCCAACCATTCTGTAGCACAATCCAGAACTTTGCCCAAAATACCATAAAATTGTACATACCATTTAATCCAGAAATACTATTACTAAGTCTGTACCCCAAAGAGATCAATGGAAAAGGAAAATGATCCACATGTCCAAAAATATTTATAGTAGTTCTTTTTTTGATGGCAAAGAATTGGAAATTGAAGGGATGCTCATCAATTGAGGAATGGTTGAACAAGTTCTGGTATATGGTTCTTTGGGAATATTATTGTGCTATAATAAATGATGAGCATGATCATTTCAGAATAATCTGGAGAGATTTATATGAATTGATGCAGAGTGAAGTGAGCAGAACCAAAAGATTATTGTATACAATAACCACAATATTATAATTATAACGAACCATGAAAGACTTAGCTACTCTAATTAATACAATGATCCAAGACAATTCCAAAGGACTCATGCTATCCACCTCCTAAGAAAGAATCATGCACTGAGTGCCAATTGAAGTATATTTTTTCTATTTCTTTATTTTTCTTGCTTTTGTTGCAACATGTCTAATATGGAAATATGTTTTGCATGACTTAATATGTGTAATAGGTATCATATTGCCAGCCTTCTCCATGGGTGTTGGAGGGTCTTGAAGAAGGGAAAGAATTTGGAATTCAAATATTTTTAAAAGAGCCCTAAAAATAAATCCGTAAGAAATTTAAGAGTGCTGAAAAAAATTTTGAAATAAAAAAGGAAGTAATGATTGCAAGGACTAACATAACTTCCTTAAGAACAAGTGATGCAAGATTAACTACATTTCTTTCTTTTAGGCAAAATTACTAAACTAGTTGAGCAGAAGGCTGTGGATATAGTTTACTTAGATGTTTACAGAGCCAATAATAAAGCATCTCCTATTCTTTTAGAGTAGATACTTCACAATATGGATTCCCAAAATCATATGGACTCAATAAATTAAAAATAACTTAAATAATGAGACTCTAGAGGTGATTGTTAGTGGTTCAATATCAATGTAAAGTGAAGTCTTTAGTGAAGTGCTCTAAGGATTGATATTTGATCCTGTGCTGTTGGATATTGTTAATGATTTAGATATTTGCATATGATAAGAAACTGAGCAGGATAAACAACATGCTAAATGACAGAGTCTGGATCCAAAAGAATTTAGTACTTGGCTAAATGAAATACAATGGACATAAATGTAAGATCTTTCACTTCACCAGTAGAATAGGGGAAAGCATCAACAGATAGTAATTCTTCCAAAAAAGAAAAAAAATGAAGGTTTTAGTGGCCTGCAAGTATAATATGCCTGAACATGACAAAGAAGCAGTCAAAAAAATGCATTGTGCTTCATCAGGAGGGAGGGGTATAGCTTCTCACTGTGTTCTGCCTTTCTTGGATCTCATCTAGGTCATTCAGTTCTGGGCACCATGACTTAAGAAGGTTAATGATAATCTAGAGAGTGCCCAGAGTAGGATAACATGGGCCTTGAGTTTGTGCTATATCATCATTGGTTGAAGGAACCAGGTATGAAGCGGGGGGAGGGGAGAAGCCTCAAAAGAGGCATGCTGGGTTCAGTTGCTTAAAGATGTGTGAAAGATGGATTGGACTTCAGAGGGCAGAACTATGAGGAGTGGTTGGAAATTGCATATAAGCCAATTTAGACGTGATATCAGAAAAACAAAATAATACTTTCTAACATTAGATCTGTCCCAAAATAGGATAGAAGGCTTTACAAGGCAGTGGATTCCTCCTCCTCTGAGGTCTTCAAATAGAGGTCAATTGACCATATCTTGAATATATTACTGGTCATTTTTTCATGTATGAGGTGGACAGGGTGGCAACTGCTTGAATGACATCATCAAACTCCCTGTGATCCTGGGAAGCAGTTTGCAGCACCTCTAATTAGGCATTTTACATTTCACTTTGACTCTGCATGGACTCCCTCAAAGTCCATATCTTCTGGCAAGCTAAAAGAGAAATGAGTTTCCTCTCCTGTAAAAGTAACCTCCAAGTACCAGTGGAATACTTGTGAACTCCTCTCCCTGCACTTAGTCAGCTCTGACCAAAAGATCTAGAATCTCTGAACCCCTCAGATTCGTGAGGTGGTCTCAAAGCCTGTATATGTCCATGTGGGCATTGATATTCCTTCATCTACAGTCAATATCATGATCTCCTAGGAAGGATTTGTCCTTCAGATGTCATGTATTCTTAGCCAAATAGCAACTGAGAGGGGACATATTCCTCACTGGACATGGCTGAAAACAGTCTGCAGCTAGAAAGAAAAGGAAGAGAACACATGGGGAATAGTCTTTTGTTTTGGTTGTTCTTGCTTAATTCCTTCATCATCTCAAAGCAATAAACATTCTTAGCTCTGAGGTACATATATGATCAGACATAAGTTATTCTATACACTTTTTGGTATTGTTATTGCTTTAATTTTGTTTGCTGCATGTTTACTTGTATTAAAAGGATATAAAAGTGTTGTTAGTATACTACATACCATCATGTGCATGTAATATATCTTGTGTATAATTTAGATTTGTGGTCATTGAAACAATCTGTTAATGTGTTGTTTTACATTGGGTTTTTGTCAACGGCAGTTATACTTGAGATACATATTTGGTGATTACTTGTAATGGCAGATTAATTATGTTTTTATGTTATGATATATATTTTAGGCTACATATTTGATATGTTGCTGTGATTGCAAGCAAAGTAGAAACTCCTTTTGCTCAGCATCAGATCATATAAGTCTTTCCAGGCCTCTCTGAAGTCTTTTTGTTCATCATTTCTTATAGCACAAAAGTATTCCATTATATTCATATACCATAATTTGTTCAGCCATTCCCCAATGGATGGGCATCCCCTTGATTTCCGGTTTTTGGCCACCACAAAGAATGCTGTTATAAATATTTTTGTACATGTGGGACCCTTTCTCATTTTTATGATCTCTTAGGGATACAGTCAAGAGCTCTAATTTGTTGACATTAATTCTTCTGGTAGTCATTTTGCCTTGGGAGTGGCACTTTTGATGAATGTGAATATTTAGCTTGGAAAGGATAAGTCTATGATCAGTCCATCACTCTGCACTACACATTGCCTTCATCACTCTCACATCTTGTCTATCTCTTCTCCTTATAGTCACATAGTCGATTAGATGTCGTGTTTGATGTGAGGTTATATCCATGAAGTTTTATTGCGTTTAGGTAAATGGGAGACAGAGTTGGTGATAAGAAAGGTCATGAGATGCACAAATCTTCAGTAGAAAGTGACCTTTGCTGCTGCTGTTTCCAACGCCATTCCTCCTTAGAACTCCCTGTCAAGTCTCCAGGGATATAAAGAAATGAATAAGGGAAGTTGAAGTTCCATGGGTCAAATCATTACCTCTTGTATTTCAATTTCAAAAGTGGAATGTGCTCTCTAGAATGAGGGCACTCAGACCTAGAGAGCGGGACATGAGGTTTAGCTTCATTTTGGAGACAAGTAAGTGTGACAATGACAGTGCCTATATTGTCATCAAATGGTTGTTATCCTCCAACAGGATGTTGAGCTCATAAGAGGAACAAGCATTAGAGTGGTGCAATGGAGAGAGAGAGAGGGAGAAAACAAAGAAGTACATTGCTGTACACATTTTGCTATACAAATTCAAGTTAGAGTCTTAGTGTTATAGGGTTGGCTATAGCAATAATGGCTCCATGTTCTAGAACAAAGAGATTTGATGAAATTGGCTAGAATGGACTGATGTTCCTAGGGGGGTAGCTGCTCCTTAGGGTAGATCAAAGAGCAGCAAATATTTTATTCCTCTACCTATTGCCAGTAGGTGGCAGGTGCTTTCTACATTTTCTCCATTTCTTTAGGTGGTTTTTATTTACATCTGGTTTTTGTTTCCTAAAAAATCATGACATAACCCAATTGATAAATGGTCAAAGGATATGAACAGGCAATTTTCAGAGGAGGAAATTAAAGATATCTGTAGTCATATGAAAAAATGCTCTAAATCACTTTTGATTAGAGAGATGCAAATCAAAACAACTCTGAGGTACCACATCACACCTATCAGATCGGCAAACATGACAGAACAGGAAGATGATAAATGTTGGAGAGGATGTAGGACAGTTGGAACACTAATACACTGTTGGTGGAGCTGTGAGGTGATCCAACCATTCTGGAGAGCAATTTGGAACTATGCCCAAAGGGCTACAAAAATGTGCATACCCATTGACTCAGCAATATCGCTTCTAGGACTGTATCCCCAAGAGATCATAAAAATGAGAAAGGGTCCCATATGTGCAAAAATATTTATAGAAGCTCTCTTTGTAGCCAAAAACTGGAAATCAAGGGGATGTCCATCAACTGGGGAATGGCTGAATAAATTGTGGTACATGAATATAATGGAATACTATTGTGCTACCAGAAATGATGAACAGGTAGACTTCAGAGAGGCCTGGCAAGACTTATATGATCTGATGCTGAGTGAAAGGAGCAGAACCAGGAGAACTTTGTGCACAGCAATGACCACAGTGTGCAAGAGTTTTTTCTGGTAGACTTGGAACTTCATTGCAATGCAAGGAGGTAAAAAAAATTCCCAATGGTCTTCTAAGGCAAAATGCCTTCCACATGCAGAGAAAGAACTACGGGATTCAATCCCATATTGTAGCAGATCATTTGTGTGTGTGTGCGTGTGTGTATGTGTGTGTGTGTGTGTGTCTGTGTGTGTGTGTGTTGCGTTTTGGTTTGTTAGATGATTTCTCCCACTCATTTTAATTCTTCAACATTTTAATTCTTCAGCATAACTATAGCGAAAATGTATTTAATAGGAATGTATGTGTAGAACCTATACAAAATTGTATGCCTTCTTGGGGAGGGGAGGGGGAGGGAGGGGAAAATAATAATCTAAGTTGTATGGTAGTTATTGTAGAACACTGAAAATAAATAAAATTAATTAATAAAAAATCATGACATGAGTGAAAAGTGATATGTGACTCACTTCTATTATTTAATTGTGTTGGGAGAAGTCTGGGAAGAGTTCACATTTTGTACACACATAGAACTAAACAGGTCAGAAGTTTAAAACTGTCTGGAATGCTAGGATTTTCCTAAATCAGCTGGGGGCTAAGGTGATAAAGATAGATTTTAATGGTTTGGGTTTTATTAGTAATTCTTATAAATACCTAAATAACAGAGATATGAATCATAACATTATGAACCACATACTCCAAGCTAAGTGAGTCATTGGTGAGTTTTTGGTAAAGTGATGTTCCAGGCTCCAAAACAAGAGGTGGATTTGAGGTATGCAAGGGAAGGTAACATTTCACTCCCAACCCCCATGTTCTTTGCTACAACCAAAAATGCTGCTATAAACATTTTCTGCATTTGATTCCTTTCCTTTTTTTTTTTTCAAATTCTCTTTGAGAAGTATGCCTAGTACTGTCATCACTGGGGCAAAGTACTCTGACATATGCAATTCAGTAGCAACTGGGGTAAGTCTCAGGTTGCTTTCCAGAATGGACCTGTTTCCCCATAACTTTTTCAATAATTGTTATTTTCCCCTTTTTGTCATATTTGTTGATTCTGATGGCTATAATTTCTTTAAAAATTATAATTTTTCCATAAAAATTTGATTTGATTTTAATATACATTTTTCTTGGGGGAGGAGCCAAGATGGAGGAGTAGAAAGATATATATATGCTAGCTCCAAACCCACAGGCCATAAAATACCTGTAAAGAAGAACTCCCAACAAGTTCTGGAGCAGCAGAAACCACAGAACAGCAGAGTGGAGGAGATTTCTGTTCCAGAGAGACCTGAAAAAATGACGCGAAAGGTCTGTCAGCACCAGACCCAGAGCAGAGCCCAGCCCTGCCTTGGCCCCATGGCACCTAGAAGAGCAGATCTGAGCAGGCTTCAGGGACAGAATCTCCAGTAGCCACGCAGGTCCCTCCACCCACAGGTGCCAAAGGTCAGTGAGAGGGTCTTTTTTCAGCTCACCAAGAGGGGAGTGGGGTGTCACCATAACTCAGGCCCCCTCGGGAGGCAGCAGAGGAGGCAGTAACAGACAGAGGCTCCCAAAGCAGGCAGGAGCCAGGATCCATGGTTGAAGGTATTAGCATAAAGCCCCTGAGGGAACTGAGTTCCGTGAGGCAGCCCTGCCCCCACCTGAGCACCTGAACTTAATCTCACACTGAATAGCAGCCCTGCCCCCACCAAGAGCTCTGAGGCTGGGAAGCAGCATTTGAATCTCAGCCCCCAAGCATTAGCTGGGGAAATCTGGAGGTGAGGTGGGGTGTAGAGGACACTCAGAAGTCAAGTAACTGGCTGGGAAAATGCCCAGAAAAGGGAAAAAAAATAAGACTGTAGAAGGTTACTTTCTTAGTGAACAGATATCTCCTCCCATCCTTTGTGATGAGGAAGAACAAGGCTTACCATCAGGGAAAGACATAAATGTCAAAGTTTCTGTATCCCAAACATCCAAAAGATATATTCGGTGGGTTCAGGTCATGGAAGAGCTCAAAAAGGATTTTGAAAATCAGGTTAGAGAGGTGGAGGAAAAACTGGGAAGAGAAATGAGAGAGATGCAAGAAAAACATGAAAAGCAGGTCAACACCTTGCTAAAGGAGACCCAAAAAAATGCTGAAGAAAATAACACCTTGAAAAAGAGGCTAACTCAATTGGCAAAAGAGGTTCAGAAAGCCAATGAGGAGAAGAATGTTTTAAAAAGCAGAACTAGCCAAATGGAAAAGGAGGTTCAAAAGCTCACTGAAGAAAATGGATCTTTCAAAATTAGAATGGAACAGATGGAGGCTAATGACTTTATGAGAAACCAAGAAATCACAAAACAAAAACAAAAGAATGAAAAAATGGAAGATAATGGGAAATATCTCATTGGAAAAACAACTGACCTGGAAAATAGATCCAGGAGAGACAATTTAAAAATTATGGGCCTACCTGAAAGCCATGATCAAAAAAAGAGCCTAGACATCATCTTTCATGAAATTATCAAGGAAAACTACCCTGAGATTCTAGAACCAGAGGGCAAAATAAATATTCAAGGAATCCACAGAACACCACCTGAAAGAGACCCAAAAAGAGAAACTCCTAGGAACATTGTGGCCAAATTCCAGAGTTCCCAGGTCAAGGAGAAAATATTGCAAGCAGCTAGAAAGAAACAAGTCAAGTATTGTGCAAATACAATCAGGATAACACAAGATCTAGCAGCTTCTACATTAAGGGATCGAAGGGCGCGGAATAGGATATTCCAGAAGTCAAAGGAACTAGGATTAAAACCAAGAATCACCTACCCAGCAAAACTGAGTATAATATTTCAGAGGAAAATATGGTCTTTCAATGAAATAGAGGACTTTCAAGCATTCTTGATGAAAAGACCAGAGATGAAAAGAAAATTTGACTTTCAAACACAAGAATGAGAAGCATGAAAAGGTGAACAGCAAAGAGAAGTCATAAGGGACTTGCTAAAGTTGAACTGTTTACATTCCTACATGGAAAGACAATATTTGTAACTCTTGAAACTTTTCAGTATCTGGGTACTGGGTGGGATTACACACACACACATGCACATGCAAACACACATAGAGACAGAGTGCACAGAATGATTTGAAGAGGATGGGATCATATCTTTAAAAAAATGAAATCAAGCAGTGAGAGAGAAATATATTGGGAGGAGAAATGGAGAAATGGAATGGGGCAAATTATCTCTCATAAAAGAGGCAAGCAAAAGACTTATTAGTGGAGGGATAAAGAGGGGAGGTGAGAGAAAAACATGAAGCTCACTGTCATCACATTCCACTAAAGGAAGGAATAAAATGCACACTCATTTTGGTATGAAAACCTATCTTACAATACAGGAAAGTGAGGGAGAAGGGGATAAGCAGGGTGGGGGGGATGATGGAAGGGAGGGCAACAGGAGGAGGGAGCAATTTAAAGTCAACACTCTTGGGGAGGGACAGCATCAAAAGAGAGAATAGAAGCAATGGGGGGCAGGATAGGATGGAGGGAATTATAGTTAGTCTTACACAACACGACTATTATGGAAGTCGTTTGCAAAACTACACAGATATGGCCTATATTGAATTGCTTGCCTTCCCAAAGGGAATGGGTGGATAGGGAGGGATGAAGAGAAATTGGACCGCAAAGTTTTAGGAACAACTGTCAAATACTGTTCTTGCTACTAGGAAATAAGAAATACAGGTAATGGAGTATAGAGTTATCTGGCCCTACAGGACAAAAGAGAAGATGGGGACAAGGGAAGGGAGGGATGATAGAAGAGAGGGCAGATTGGTGATAGGGGCAATCAGAATGCTTGGTGGTTTGGGATGGGGGAGGGGACAAATGGGGAGAAAATTTGGAACCCAAAATTTTGTGAAAATGAATGTTAAAAGTTAAATAAATAAATTTTTTAAAAAATGCATTTTTCTTATTAGCAATTTTTGAACTTTTTTCATATGTTGACTAAAGGATTGCCTTTCTTATTTTAAAAGTTGTCTCAATATCCTTTGACTATTTGCCTAAAGGGAAATACCTCTTCTTCTTTAATAGTTGTGTTCATTGTTTATGGAATATATTGGATTTTCCAAAATATTCTTATCAATAAAATCCACTGCAAATATTTTCTAGTTTCTCTTATAATTCTAACTATTGATTGTATTTATGTGAAAGTTTTCAATTTTATGTTTATCAGGAATGAAGGAATATCATAATCTATAAATTGTTTTTCCAGGTACAAAGTTCATTTATCATACTCTGAGAGTGAGGACTTGTGTGATTTCTTTTAAATGCTGGGAAATTTGACTTCATAATTTATGGTAGTGGATAACTGTATTTGTTTGAGGAGATAGTTATACCTTGAATTGCTGAGAAAATTCTCAGAAGATGTAATATCACTCCTGCTCTGCCTTCACTTCAACCCCATCACAATCTTGACTTGAATTCCAAGTCATTTGAATACTACTTTCTGCTACAACTGAATTTGTTTATTTTTTCTTGTGATATATCATGACCACCCCTAGCCCTTTCTGCTCCTCCTCCTGAGCTATTGAGGGTCACTAGAAAAAGTCAAGAAACTGGGCTGATTAGGTCCACTACAAATTCATAATATCTGACCTGAATTGGTCTCTCATTGCTATCTTTTTATTCATTTATTTACTTCCTATCACAGTTTACAAACTTTACTGTCCATCATGTATGCCTAGTGGTGTCATCACTGGGACATACATAGGACAAATGATCAAAAATTCCAGCAATCACAAATTCTAATTTAATGATGCCTTTTTTCTCCACCTATTCACTTACAGCTCTGCAGCTACTGAGTCACATAAGTATGGCCACTCCTTTTATCAAGAGACTTTATCTAATCAATTAGCACATTATAATGTCATAATAACCAATTCAGCATACATAAAACCCTTTAGAGAAATACATCCAAGAGTTCTCAAAATGACAGCTACCTTCTGTGTTTCCTCTCCTTAAAATCCCCACAGAACTCTCCCTCTCTTACCTTAAATTTCCCATACTCTTACTTTCACCTCCCATTTTACTTCATGAGTTCCTTCATCATTTATTCTCTAAATCTCAAACATCTCTATGTCTTCACTAATACTTGTCCCCTCTAGATGAGGGAGCTCTCCTCCTTACTTCCACAATATTTCCCTTCATCCATACTCCTTCCTTCACCAGGGCCTCATTGTATCCCTTTCCTCCCCTCTTTTTCCGTTTCCTCCCCTCTTTTTCCTTTCCCTTCCCTTCCCTTCCTTTTCCTTCCCTTCCCTTCCCTTCCCTTCCCTTCCCTTCCCTTCCCTTCCCTTCCCTTCCCTTCCCTTCCTTTCCCTTCCCTTCCCTTCCCTTCCCTTCCCTTCCTTTCCCTTCTCTTCCCTTCCCTTCCCTTCTCTTTCCTTCTCTTCTCTCTCTCTTACTTTTTTTTTCATTCTATACAGGCTTCATTCAATCTTCATTCAATCAATAAATGTGAACAGGTCTTCCCTTTCCTTTAAAAAATTAATACTCCCCTTGACTTGGCTACCCACTCAAATTCTCATCATGTTACATCATTCTTCTCCAGGCTGCAATCTTGAGTCTTTGGACTTTCTTTACTATTCCTTTGAATGGGGTATCTTCATCTTCTGTCTCCATCATTTTCACCTTCTTTTTTTGTTTTCTTTCCCACTTGAATGGAAGATCCGGTAGATCAGGGCCTATCTTTCTACATACATTTCTATTCCCAGTATTTCTCACCATGCCTAACGCATAACTCCTTAATAAATGCTTCTTGATTTGACTGTAACACTATATTAGAATCTGATCTTGCCTCAAGATAACAAAGGAGATAGAGATATTTGCTCAGTAGCCCACAGTAGTCATAAACTATGGAATCTATTTTCTAATCTATTCTGATATCTGCTTCCACTTTATGGTCATCTCATTTCATTCATATTCAATTATAATCACTGTGTGTATTTTATATCTTATTTTCTTCTGTTTATCCTTGTGTTCTGCATTTCCTTTATCTCTTCTCAAAAGTCCCTTCATGGACTCTCCCTTTTATCATCCTAGCTTCTCTTATCCCTTTCCCCTCCTATTTCACTATCACGTAATATAGATTTCTATACTGAATTGAATATGTGTGTGTGTGTATGTGTGTGCGTATACTCACACATAACACATATTTTTTCCTCTTTGAACCAATACTTATGAGAGTTCAAGCATTGCCCAGCCCCACTCATGTTTGCCTCCACTATAAACATTCTTTCTGGTACATCTCTTTTATATAAGAAAATTTTCCAAATCCTACCTCTCCCTTACCCTTTCTCCCATTTCATCTCTCTTTCTCATACCTTCATTATTTTTCAAAATCATCCCAAAATAATTGACTCACAATCATGTTATTTTTCTGTGTATACTGCTTCTAACTGTCATAATAATGATAAAGTCCTTAGGAGTTACATGTGTCATCTTCCCACATAGGAGTGTAAATAGTTTTTATAGTCTTTCCTATTTACCTTTTTATGCTTTTCTTGAGTCTTGTTATTGAATGTCAAATTTTCTATTCAGCTTTGGTCTTCAAGCATCAAGAATGCTTGAAAGTTTTCTCTTTCATTAAATATCCAATTTTCTCCAGAAAAATTAGAGCTCAGTTTTATTGGGTAGGTTGTCTTTGGTTACAATCTTAGCTTCTTTGCTTCCTCAACATCATATTTCAAGTCCTCTGATACTTTAATGTGGAAATGGCTCCATCTTGTGTGATCCTGACTGTAGCTTTCTGATATTTGAATTGTTTCTTCCTAGTTGCTCAAAATATTTTCCCCTTGACTTGGGACCTCTGGAATTTGGCTATAGTATTCCTGGGAGTTTTCATTTTGTGATCACTTTCAAGAGGTAATCCATGGATTCTTTCACTTTCTATTTTATTCTTTGGATCTCAGATATTGAGTCAGTTTTCCTTGAAAATTTCTTAAAAGATGATGTCTAGACTCTTTTTTAATCATGGCTTTCAGACAGTCCAGTAAGTCTTAAATTATCTCTCTGCAATTTATTTTCCTGGTCACTTGTTTTTCCAATGAGATATTTCACATTTTCTTTTTTTTCATTCTGTTGACTTTGCTTTATTGTTTCTTGATGTCTTATGAAGTCACTAGCTTCCACTTGTCCAATTCTAATTTTTGAGGAATTATTTTTTTCAGTAAGTTTTGTACTTCCTTTTTCCATTTCATCAATCCTCTTTTAAGGAGTTCTTTTATTCAGTGAATTTCAGTGTCTCTTTTAATATTAGGCCAATTCTTGTTTTCCTTAATTTTTTTGTGCCTCTTTTACCAAGCTGTTTTTTCATAATTCTTTTCATCAGTCTCATTTATTTTCTCATTTTTTCTGCTACCACTCTTATCTTTAACTCTTCCAGGAATTTTTGTTGAGCTTTTGTCCAACATTTTTCTTGGAGGCTTTGCTTGTAACTGTTTTCACATTGTTGTCTTCCTCCTTTGTTTCTTCATCTTTCTTGCCACCACAGTAGCTTTTTTACAGCCAAATTCTTTTTTATTGTTGTTTCCTCACTTTTCTATTTCTTGATTTTGAGCTTTGTGTTAAAGTTGGAGTCTGCTCACCTTAGGGTGGAGAGGCACTATCCCACATTTCAGTCTTTTTTGTCTTGTTATATTCAGAGCTAGTTCTGGGGGTCTGCAAGTTTTTAGTGCTCTGAGGAGAGGTGTGGTCACTGTCGTCCTGGTCTGTGCTGAGGTCTTAAACCAGGAGGGGCCCTTGCTTCCCTGCAGCCATAAAGGCTAGTAGTCCTCTTGGCCCTGGAACTTGACCAAGGTCCCTGATCTCTTGCAGCTACAAGTATGATGCAGAAATATATATAGGCAATACAGCTGAAAATCAGCACTAGCTGCACCCAGTTCAAGCCTGGTCTTTTTCTGACATCCTTGTTGTCTGCCATCTTGCCATTTCTGGCTCCCAAAGTTGCTATTGACGGCACTCTACTGGCCACCTTCAGGTTCTGAAACTAATGCTGCCACAATGTGTACTCCATCCTGGTCCCCACCCTAGTGTCACAGACCTCTCCTATATACATCCTAAGTTGTCTTAGGCTGGAAAAATTTCTAACCTTGACCTTTTATTGGTGCTGTCGCTCAAATTCAATTTGAGATGTTATTCTAAAGTTGTTTGGAGGGAACTATTGGGAGAGTTTACCTGGGATGTTACCTCTATTCCACCATCTTGTCTCTGTCTTCTTATTACTTGTCCACATCAATTTCATGATTCTCTTGCATCACTGTCATTTCTTTTCCCATTTTCCTTCTACCTCTTTTTTTTTATTTTTAAAACTCCTTATTGAACGTTCCAGGAGTTCTTTTGGGGGTCACAGGTAATGGCATGGGGGAATACCTGTTTGTCTCTTTCTGCAGTAGGGCACTGGGGCCTTGGTGACTGATCTGCTCTGGGGCTCAGGGTCACCTGCTGGTTTTTCTGATGCAAGGCCTGCTACTGGCTGTTGGGACACTTCCTGACCTGGAGTGCTCTCCCTTTTTACCTGAGTGAGACAGACCTTTCTTGAAACACATTCAAGTTGTTGGGGTAGAAAAATTATTTCACCCACCCTTTTGCTGGCTCTGCTGTTTCAGAATTCATTATGAGGTGCCATTTTATAATTGGTGAATATAGGAGAGTTCAGGCAACTTCCCGCTTGCTCTTCCTTCTTGGCTCCCAGAAGTCCTCTGGCTTTAATATTCTTAAAAGTTAAGGTCATCAGCTAAAAAGAGTGTAGGTTTGGAGTGAGAGGGAATTGGTAAGAGTGTACCTCCTTTACTGGTTTATCCTCTTCATTCCACACCTTAACCATGGATATCTCCCAAATCTCTGTCCTAGACTTTTTCGTGGCTCTCTATACTCTCACCTTTGTGTATGACAACCACTTTGCCTCTCAGTAATGGCATCTTGCTTTGCAACTACCTAAGCATGGCTTCTAGTGGATACAGTGACTTCTGTTATGTGTAGTAAGTTAATACTATATGGGGGCAGAGGAATAAGAAAAGAGGAAAATCCTCTTCCCCAACTCTGCCTGCTGTATTCTCCAAAAGGTGAAAGCAAAAATATGAATGGAAAACTCCAGGGGTGAGTTCTTTCTCTTTCTCTGGCTCTCTTTTGTATTGTCAGAACTCACTCTGAGAAATGACTGACTTGTTCTTTTATATAGGCCCAAGGGTCATAACTCATACTCTTGCCAAAACACTAAATGTTTACTATATAGTGTCAGAAGATTTCAGTTATTAATCAAGAGATATTAATTCACTCAAGATGTTTAAGTAACTTCTTCACACTTTGGTGTTTCATTGAAGAAAAACTCCTTAACACTTTCTCTTTTAAATAATTATCATGTGTTTTATTGTTCTAGTTCTGCTTACTTCTACTTTTCCATATTCTTCATATTTATAATATTTTACAGTGAAAATATTGTATGACATCCATAGATCACACTTTGTTTAACCATACTTCAATCAATGGACATCATTTGTTTGTTCTTCTAGTATAAAAAGAAAATATTGCCTACTTTTTTACCTATTAAGATTTTTCTAACCTCCTTACAGCATCTAGAGTTAAGCCTGCGTGATAAAGTATGAAATTTTCATAACTTTCTTAGCTCAATTCTCAATTGTTTTTCAGAATTTTTTGGACCACTTACAGCTCCATATAATGCATTAGTGTGTCTATCTTTCCATAACCCCTGCAATAGTGACTATTCTCATCTTTGTCAATTTGATGGTATAAGGTGAAATGTCAGTTATTTTGATTTGCATTTTAGTTATTATTAATTTGGAATAACCTTTCATATTGTTGTTAATAGTTTGCAGTCATTTTATCTCTATTATCTTTCTTCAAAAATTCTTAATACTCTCTGGATCTTTCCTTTATCCTCCTTGCATTTTACCTTATGTTATGCTTATTTGTGTATATGCTAAATCTTTTCATTGGATGTTAAGCTTTTTGAGGAACTATTTTCCTTGGACATCATAGGTGCTTATTAAAGGTTTGTTCAATGTTATATAATTTTTAAAAGTTTTATTCAAGTGTTGCCTTTCTACCTCACAGTCATTTCTAGATATACCTGCTTCAGGTTTCCCCAATGAACCTTCTTTTATAACAACAGCAAAGCAGCAACAACTAAACAGCAGTCAAGCAGAGACCAACTGGCACATAGAGTGTGAAGGATGGCATATGTAGCATTTAGCACCTGGAGTTCTCCCTTAACCCTCAAAAAGAGGCAGATTCATTTCTTTATTTCTTCTCTAAGGAGGAAAGTTGATGATTATTTATTGAATATTTTGAATTGGATTCATTTTTTAAATGTAAAGAATTGAGTCTTCACTCAATTTGTCACAAGAAAGGGATGAGATAATAAGATATCAGTCTAAGTATGAAAATTTAACCAAGCTAGGTGATCCCTTTAGGAGGTGAGAATGATCAGCTACAGGTCATTGTGATTCCTTAGCACATTTGCCTGTGACTGTTTTCAGTGTTTTGAAAGTTATAATTCACAAAATCATAAATCAAATAAGTTTGTTGTTGTAGCTGTTTGCCCTTCATTCTCAAAGAGGATCATGACATCGTAGAGGTGATGCCACAACATGCAAGTGAATTGGATTTAAGTGAGAGAGGGTTGTGCAAAACACCAGCCTCCCCTTTCTCCTCTGGAGTCATCTGACTCCAATGGCAAGACATAGATCAGGATGACTGGAGATGACCTGGATGTAGTGGAAGATCTTGGCCTTTTCAAGCTAAGGTCTTTAACAGGTCTTGGTTTGACTGAGGCAATGCTCATTCAGTAATTAAGGCTTAATAAGAATTAAGGCAAAGAATGGCCTCTTCATCTAGTCAAAAATTTTAAATATATATTTAAATCAATCTGGGAGGGAAAAACCCTCAGGATTACTGGTCAAAACAGAAACAATTGCTGTTTACATTCATTTTGAGCCAAACAGGGTCCAAACAAAAACCAAGTCGGGCTTGGACTGGAACATATTGTTGACCATCCAGTGAGGTAAGGGGAGGCAAGGGGAGTAGAAAAGAAGGGAACAAGGAAGGAAGGAAGGAGGAAGAAAGCTGTGTTTCCCAACTGACTAGTTCCAGTTGGGTCCCTAATGGTCCTGGGTGCTGCTCCTACTACTACTCACAAAGGTTGTTTGTCCTTTGTTCTAGAAGAGGACGATGATGTTAGGGAGGTGCTACAATAACATGTGAGTGAAATGGATTTAAGTAAGTATGCAAAATCACTAGCCTCACTTTCTCTTCTGAAGCCACTGGGACAACACAGCTCCTTCCTTCCATCTCTCTCTCTTTCTCTCTCTCTCTCTCTGTCCACATAAGGTGCTCTCTACCCAAAGGAATTGTAAGGGCAAGCAAAGTAGAATCTTTTATTGTTTTTCTTTAGTATAATCAAGTGCCTCTGATTGAATCTTGCCTTTATCAATCAAGAGTCTTTACTAGGATTAACTACAGAAACTTTAACTTTAATACATATATTGTTTCTTTAACTAGAAATAATATATGTATTTGTATTGTTAATGTGAATAAAGATCTTCCCCACCCATTAATGGGCCTGCCCATTAAAGGAAGTTTGATTAGGGAAGATAAGGTAAGAAGGGGCTGGGATGCCCTCTTGCTCTAAAAAAGGTATAAATACTCTGAGGGTGAGGCTTTACTTTGGAGCTTAGTTTTTGGTAGAAGGTTTGCGTACCAGATGAGACTGGGAAGCTACTAAGTAGCGTGCCCTCCTCCTCCCCCAGCTTTGAAAATCCATATATCAGTGTTTCCCTCTCTGGTAACTATGGTCAGAAAGTTGGACCTGTATATTGATTTGTGATATATGTATTAATTATGGTCAGACAGAGGAATCCATATCTGTTGATCTTTGCTTTCTCTGTATTTTCTCTGAAGTTCAGGATGCTGACTCCCCTGAACTAGGTAAATGATATATGTGCTTGATTAAAGTGATTGTTAACCCCTCAAAAATTGCCTTTCCTTTTAGGAATGCAGATTTAGGAATTTTTGATAGCAGGACCCCTGTTTCTGTTGGGGTGCTTACTGATACAGGAATGTAATATGATTTTTCCCCTGAGAACTGCTTTAGATGAAGCCTAAAATTTCATTATGTTGTTTCGTCACTATTATTTTCTTTTACAGTTATTCATTGTTTCTCTGATTTGTTCTTTGACCCACTCATTATTTAAGATTTCATTCTTAAGTCTCCATTTGGGTCTATATCTTTTGTTTGTAGTTCCTGAACTACTTACTGTTTTCATTGCATTGTAGTCTACTACTAACTGCTTTTTACTGTTTTATATCTATTTGCAGTATCTCTGTTCCCTAATACATAATCAATTTTCTTAAAGTTCCATGTAAAGCTGAGAAACATATCTATTCTTTTGCTGTTCCATTAAAAAGACACCACAAATCTCTTAACTAATTTCTCCAACAAATTGTTCAGTTATATATTTTCCCTTTTGTTTATCTTTCTCTTAGAGATCCAAAATAGACAAGGATACCGAGGTCTCCTCTGACTATTGTCTTATAGTCATCCTTTGTAGCTCAGATATTCTTTCCATTATGAATTTGAATGTTAAATCGTTTAGTGTATATAAGTTTATTGTTCATAATGATTTGGTTATGGTTCCTTTCAGCATAATAATTTCCTTGTTTTTCCCTCATTTTAAAAAAAATGTTTATTTTTTCTTTGTCAGACTACAACTCCTGCTCTTTTGAATTCACTTGATGCCGAGTAAATTTTTTCCCATATCCTCAGTTTTATTTGTGTGTTTTGGCACTTAAAATGTTTCTGGAAAGCAACAGATTGTAGGATTTTGTTTTCTTATCTAAGCTGTCATTCTTTTTTTTTAATTCGATTTTCGTGTCCATTTTAAAAAAAGATTTCTCTCACTCTCTTCATTATTCACTCTCTCTGCCTACCCTAGATCCTTGTTCTCTGATTCCTGACACCTCTATTTTCTCTAATTCCTCATGAAATCAAAGTTTCCAAAATACCCATTCAAGGCTCTTCACTCTACATAACTTCTTGTAGAATTTCCCTCATAGATTTCCCTCATTCCCAGAACAATTTCAATCATTGCAGATATTGAAGAGGACAGTGCCTCATGGTAGGTCCCTTCCTCTACCTTATGGAGCGCACCATTGATCTATACTCTTCTCTAGTTACTTCTCTTTCCTGATTTGCCTCAAAATATTTTCTATGTCCATGATCTCTCACTTACCCCAGGTGCCAGGTGCCTGCAGGATTTCCAAACTCTCTTCTCCCCCACCCCCACAACGAAGTAGGAAAAGTAAAGTTCTAAAATACAAATTCCCCAGGCCAAACTCTGTGCAAGATTTGCATCTCCCTTCATAGACCATCTCTCTTCACACAGAGAACCATTCATCAATACCATCAGTAGACCCTACCCTTCCCACTATCAAATCAAGGCCTCTTTTCTTTCATTCCCTTTTCAATTTTTACCCCTTCCTCATTCACTCCCCTGTAGTAATCCTTCTCTTTTTGAAATGACAGGGGTCACTTTCTTCCCCTTGCTAGCTTTTTATTTGACCTGGGCACATCACACTCTCCTCTCTGCCTTCTTGACTCCCTGTCCCCCTTTATGCACTTTCCTATGTTGTAAAGTAGTCCCAGGGGCAGCTGGGTGGTACAGTGGATAGAGCACCAGTGCCGGAGTCAGGAGGACCTGAGTTCAAATCTCACCTCACACACTTGACACTCACTAGCTGTGTGACCTTGGGCAAGTCACTTAGCCCCAATTGCCTCAAAGATTTCTCTCACTCTCTTCATTATTCACTCTCTCTGCCTACTCTAGATACTTGTTCTCTGATTCCTGACACCTCTATTTTTTCTAATTCCTCATGAAATCAAAGGTCATCTCCAGTCATTCTGATGAATATCTAGTCACCGGATTCAGATGACTCTGGAGGAGAAGTGAGGCTGGTGACCTATACAACCCTCCCTCATTCAAAACAAAGTCAAGTGCAAGTCATGTTATTATTTCTCTGATGGCATGGTCTTCTTTGGCAACGAAGGATGAACACACACACACACACACACACACACACACTCACACAGTAGTCCCAAAGGAAAAATCAACATTGATTCACTTGTAGGAAAGGTATCATCATGTTCTATCTGTAGAATCCCACCTTGAAAGGAAGCTGAAATAACTTTGAGGTCCAATCCTATAGGATCACTACTATGAAAGGTGAAGGAATTAAGAAGTGCACAATAGGGAAAACAGACTGAAATTACTAATGATTTTGGGAAGAAAACTCAGTAAAAAAAAGTCTTGAGCACAAGCCCAACCAAGAAGAAATCTTATAATAGATAAGAAAATGAATTTCATGAAAAAAGAAAATAAATCAGTCTATCATCATATATTGACAAGTGTAATAAGATAGAGTGCCCTGTGGATTACCAAGAGAGCATAGAACTGTAGCAGGTTATTCCCAAGTAGTTAAAAAAAAATAAGAATCATGAAAGCATAATTCATGTCATCCACAGTAATTGGCAGAATAAAAAATTTAATCCACAGTGACAAGTATGTCCAAAGAAGTGAAAGAGAGAACTGATTGGGAGTACAAATATGCAAAAATAAAGGACAATTTGAAAGAAGAGGACAAAAGGCAATAAATGCCATTAAAAGAACACAATATCTCTACACCAGCAAAATATATTGGTCTCAATGACAACTTAAAAGGACCCAGAATACAAGCAAAGTGACAGTCTAAAGATTGTCTCTAAGAAAAAGACAAGACAAATGGTGGTAAAATTTAATAATTCCAAAGATAAACAACAAATTCTACAGGCAAATAGGAGAAAAAGGCCTCAAATACAAAGGAAAGAAACTATATAGTTATATGCTACCAAAACTGAGGG
Source organism: Notamacropus eugenii (assembly GCF_028372415.1). Lineage (NCBI taxonomy): Eukaryota > Metazoa > Chordata > Mammalia > Diprotodontia > Macropodidae > Notamacropus > Notamacropus eugenii. The sequence continues at coordinate 108,395,920 of NC_092872.1, read as the reverse complement.
CACATACAGAAAAGTAATGTCCTCAAAAAATGATTGATTCTTAGAAAAGCAAATGATACCAGTTGTAACGGAACTACCAAAGAAAAATCTGGTCTTGATGGAATTCTATCTCAAAAGAAAATTCTATCAAACTTTTAAAGAACAATTAGTATCAAGAGTGAAGAAATTATTATCTTTTTAAAATATTAAAATTTTTATTTTCAGTTCCAAATGTTCTCCCTGCTGCTATGCCTTCCTCCATTCATTGAGAAAACAAGATATATGATACCTATTACACATAGCAAGTCATGTAAAGCATATTTCCATATTTAACCATGTTGCCAAAAAAAGCAAGAGAAGTTAAAAAAAAAGTTTAAAAAGGAGAAAATATGCTACTCTAAGTTCATTGATTTTCTATCTGGAGTTTGATAGCATTTTTCATCATGAGCTCTTTGAAACTGTTGTGGATCATTGTATCGATCAGAGTTGCTAAGTCTTTCACAGCTGATTATAATTGAAGTATTGCTGCTACTAAGTATGTTGTCCTCCTAGTTCTGCTCACTTCACTTTACATCATTTCATAAAAGTCTTCCCAGGATTTTCTGAGACTATTCCCTTCATAATATATTACAGAACAACGCCATTTTATCATAATCACAAAGCTTAACTTATTCAGCCATTCTCTTATTGATAGGCATCCCCTTGGTTTAACAACTCCTTGCCCCCACAAAAAGAGTTGCTATATTTTTGTACATATGGGTTCTTTTTCTTTTTCTTTATAGTGGTATTACTAGATCAAAGGATATTCACAGTTTTATACTTCCTTGGGCATTTCAAAAGTACTTTCCAGAATGGCTGGACTAGCTCACAATTCCACCTGTTATGTGTATTTATATAGGATACTTATTTTTCCCATTCCCTTCCAGCATTTGTCATTTTCCTTTTCTGGCATCTTAGTCTATCTAACAGATGTGAGATGGTATCTCAGAGTTATTTTAATTTGGATTTTCTTCCATTATTAGTGATTTAGAGCTTTTTTTCATAATAGCTTTGATTTCTTCTTCTGAAAACTGCCTGTTCATATCATTTGACCATTTGTCAATTAGAAAATGGTTATTATTTTTATAAATGTGGCCCAGTTCCCTTACATATTTGAGAAATTAGATCTTTATTAGTGAAACTTGTGGTAAAAATTTCCCCAGTTCCCTTCTTTCCTTTTCATTTTGGCTCCATTGGTTTTGCATAACCTTTTCACTTAAAGGTAAACAAAATTATCCATTTTACCTTTCATGGACCTATGTCCTTTGCAGTCTTGAAATCTTCCCCTACTTATATATCTGATAGGTAGTTTTTTCTGTCCTCCCCTGATTTGCTTATTATATTACTCTTTATTTATAGATCATGCACCCGTTTTGAGCTTATAGTGGCATATGGTCTGAGATGTTGGCTTATCCTTAGTTTCTGCCAGAATACTTTTCAATTTTTCCCAGTTTGTCAAATAAGGAATTCTTACTATTGAGATCTTTGGTTTTTTTAAAACATGTGATTCCTATGCTCATTGCTTCTGTATACTGTGTACCTAACATATTCCATTGATCAATCACTATTTCTTATCCATTACCAAACTGTTTTGATGATTACCACTTTTTAGAGTAGTTTGAGATATGGTACTGCCAGAGCCTCTTCCTTCACATGTCTTTTCATTGACCTTGCATTGACTTTTACTTTTTTCCTCTAGATGAATTTTGTCATATTTTCTAATTCTATGAAATAATTCTTTAATAGTTTGAATGGCACAACACTGAAGTAAATTAATTTAATGAGTACTATCATTTTTATTATATTGGTTTTGCCTACCCATGAGCTATTACTGTTTCTCCAGTTGTTTAGATCTGTCTTTACTTGTAAAAAATGTGTTTTGTAATTGGGCTCATGTAGTTCCTATATATATCTTGGTAGGTAGGCTCCCAAGTATTTTACATTCTCTACAGGTATTTTAAATGAATTTTTTTTCCATTTCTTCCTGCTGGGTTTTGTTGGCAACCTGTGAACATACTTTGCATCTGATAGCTTTGTTAAAGTTGTTAAATGTTTTAACTACTTTTTTCATTGACTCTCTAGGGTTTTCTAAGTATACTATCATGTCATCTCCAAAAAATGATATAGTGTTTCCTCATTGCTTATATTTATTTCTTCAATTTATTTTTTTAATCTTATAGTTAGCATTTCTCATACAATATTAAATAACAATGTTGATAATATTCTTACTTCATTCTTGATCTTATTGAAAAGGTTTCTAATTTATCTCTGTTACAGATAATACTTCCTCTGAGTTTTGAGTAAATACAGCTGTTTCCCTCCCAGCCTGATATCTTTCTTTTCTTTGCCTCATTAAAGAAGCCATGCCCTGACTACTACTTAAACAGGCCTATTAAATGAATGGGCATTACCTCAACCTAAGTGAGTACCTGCATAGACCCTAAAGGGGCCAAGTTCTCCCAGTGCATCCTGGGTCATCTCCAGTCATCCTGATGAATATCTGGTCACTGGATTGAGATGGCTCTGGAGGAAAAGTGAGGTTGGTGACCTGCACACCCCTCCCTCACTCAAAACAAAGTCAAGTGCAGTCATGTCATCATTTCTCTGATAGTATGGTCTTCTTTGGCAACAAAGGACAAACACAACAGAAGTAGTTTATCATCAGGATGTGGTTTATTTATTTTTTTTAACAGGAAGAATAGGAGTATTACAGGGAGATCTACAAGGGACAATTATGCCTTGGTTTTTCAGAGAGGTAAAGATGGGATCAATATCCTCAAAAACCTCTCGTGATACAGGATATTGGGGAACAGATAGAGGTGACCCCTTTACAGTGAAGATCATAATAGGAACAATGAGTTTTAATGGCCCTCAATTTGAGGATAAGTTGGTCCAGAGAGAGTCAGGAATGTCTACTGGAATGGTTTGCCTTCCCAGAGTACTCTGAGCCATTATAGGGCATAGAGAAGAGAAAGAATTCTTATCCAGAGGGCTAGAAAAATCTGAGGTCCCTCAGAGAAATTTAACAAAGGAAAGAGTGAAAGAGAATACTCAAAAATATATAGAGAAAAAGAGTCCTCAACAGAACATGTAGTGGTAGCCATAAATTTACATAGAAGGTCTCTTCCTTAATAGGAGAGTCTGGCTTGAGAAGAAAGGAATATTCTACTGAAAGAGGACCAGCAGTGACCATTTGAGGAAAGTGTAAAAGAATACTTTGAGAGTCTCCTGAAACTTCACCAATTTCTTGAGACCTATAGGGACACAATTATCACCTCACATCATGGTTAAAATAGAATTGGAAGTTCTTGTATCAATAAGACAGTTGTAAAGAAAATTACCAATCTTAAAAGTCACATAGGATTCATTAGTCCAGGAGGAAGTGAAGAAAGGGGCAGCAGGGACAAGGATGTTGGGGTGCAGAAGAATAAAAGAGTCTATCTCAGTCCTTTCAGGCTCCACCTTCAGGTACTCAACTTCCCTCAAGTCCTCTCTAGCCCTCCATGACTTCTTGCTGCTCCCCACTCCCCATTTCTGAATCCTAGATACATTTTTTTGAAATACCAATTTGCAATGTGGCCCTTTTTGTAGCAATGTAGATGCTCATATGATTCCTGGTGCTTCTGAATTGTAAAGGAAGATGAAATAACTTAGTGACAGCCAAGATGTTTGGGGGCTCCTACTTAGCTCTTTCCTTCCTTTTCACACTTCTATTCATTTCCTTGTCTCTTCTTTCAGTGACATACTGAGCAGTATCTTTCAGTTCTCCTATGTTTTTCTTGTGCCACCCTGGGTAGTGTTTATGAAAGTATTGGCATATGTATGGCTTTTGAAGAATGTGATCAGCCCACCAGAGTTGTGGTCTCTACAGGAGAGTTTGAATATTGGCAGTTTAGCTTGATAAAGGACCTGTGTGTCTGGTACCTTATCTTGTCAGGTGATTTTCAGAATCTTCCTAAGACAATGCAAATGGAAGCAGTTCAGTTTTCTGGCTTGGTACTGGCAGACTGCCCAGATTTCACTGGTATACAACAATGAGGTCGGAACAATGACTCTGCAGAACTTCAGTGTGATAGGAACTCTACCCTCTTCTGTCCTCTGTCCTACCTCTTCTCTCCTACACTTTCCTTCAGAGCCTCTCCAAAACTGAGCAAATTCTGGTAATGCTCACATCAACCTTAACATCTATGTGTACATCCCTGGAAAGTACCCTGCTAAAGTAAGCAAACTCATTCACAGTATTAAAAATTTCTCCATTTGCTAAAATTGATAGTTCCCCATATAGATGGCATGATGCTGGCAGGTAGAGAACATTGTTTTCTTGGTGCTGATTGTTGGGTCAAAATTAGCACAGGCAATTGAGAATTGATCCATACTCTTGTATCTCAGCCTCAGAGGTTGCGTTGAGTACACAATCATCTGCAAACAAAAAATCATACACCCACTTTCCCTCCACTTTAATCTTAGCTTGCAGCTCTTTCAAGTTAAATAATTTACCATCAGTGTGGTAGCTGACCTTGATGTCATTTTCTTCCTTATCAAAGGCATCTGACAACATTGCTGAAAACTAAACAGCATGAGAGTAAGCACACAACTCTGCTTTGTTCCACTGGTGATTGAGAAAGCATGAGAACATTGTCCATTATCCACACTTTGAGGTAGATGACCGTCTTCCAGGTGAACGAAGGATCAGCTGATTAAGGAAGATTCTTGCCAGCAATGACTAAGAGAGAGACCCCACTGTGATAGCCCCAATACAATCTATTTCCTTTTCTTTTACAAAAGACCAGAATGACACCTAGGTGGTGAGCCTAGGAGGAAAGTGATAGTTTCCACAGTAACAGGAGTTGAGAAGAGGGGAGGGTTTGAGGGGAAAGATAAGTTCAGTTTAAGATGTCTATGGGATATTTGTTTCAAGACCTCCAATAGGCAGTTGGAGATGCCAAACTGGAGGTCAAGAATTTAGGGCGGGGTAAAATTTGAAAATCATCAGCATAGAGGTTATAAAAAATGAATTTATGGGAACTGAGGAGATCACCAAATGGCCTAGGACAGGTCCTGTGTGACAGATGAAGATCTAGTGAAGAAAACTGATAAGGAATGGTTAGATAGATCAGGGGAAAACCAGAAGAGAGTAGTGTCATGGAAACCTAGAGAGAAGAGCTTGATCAACAGTATAAAGTCAAATGGGTTGAGAACCCAAACAAGGCCATTCAATTTGACGATTAGGAGATTGTAACTTTAGAGAGCAGTTTCCGTTGACTGATGAGATCACAAGTTAGACTGCAGTTCCAGATCCTCTCTCTCCTTCCCTCCCCCATCCATTGGGAAGGCAAGAAATAGAGTCTTGATTTTGTCAAGCTCCATTTAACAGCATGTGAGCAGGAGTGAAGGCAAGGAATGTTGAGAGTAATCAGAACTGAGACTTGCCAGGGCAAGGTCTTTGTCAGTAGGATAAGCAGCAAAGGACTAAAGAGGAGAGAAAAGCTTAGAATTAAAATGATATACCAAGGGATCCAGTGGTAAAGGGAGGAGAATGTAGCCAGTTCAGGGGTGATGGCTTGCAAAAGACCAGAGGAATGGAGGAATTATAGGTCACAGTGAAAATAGGGGTGAAAATAAAGGGGCAGGAAGTGGAGAACAGATTTTGCATGACAGCTGGGAATTCAAAATCATTGGGATAGGGAGGTTTTGATCAAGGGTAAGGTGAATTTATTAATTATTGATGAATAAGTTCGTATGGGTTATTAAAATAAGTAGGGATTTGGCCTCAGGTTGTAGTCTACTCAGGGTATTAGGCAGTTCAGGCAAGGGTACTGGAGCCTGGATCTGATGGAAAGGTGTCTCTCCAATTCCTGCAGGTAGCTCAGGTCAAGAGATAAACTGAAGGTAAGGAAGGAACAGAGTCTCTCTGTCTCCTGCAGGCCCAAAGAGGCCAGCACAGATCAGACTGCTCTGTCTCTCTGCAGACAAGAAGACACTAGCCTAAGAAACTGGCATGAGATGGAATGGCATCTCTCTAATCTCCTGTGCACAGGAAGAACCAGGCCACGTGAATGGTCCTGCCATCCATCATTATTTCATCTTATGAGATCCTTACCAAAGTTCTGGAAGGGCATTTCCTGGGTTCATTAATATTTTGGACTATCAGTCAACCTTTAGGTTTTTAATCCTTCATTATCATCCCATCTTCTTTTCTGGTCATATAATACCAATGAAACTGAGTTTCATGTAGAACTTATAGATTAATTTCCACTGTTTCTTAACTATGCCTCATTGACTCACTAAAGAAAACTATGTTTAGTACATGTAGTCTAAAGGGGCTACAAAGGTACATAGAGGGTGATAGAGCTGTAGTAGTCCCTTAGACTCAATATCACTCACTTTAGGAAATTCATGAGGTATCTTGGGCTGTAGGTAAGCAGCTTACTCCAAACTGCTTTTCATTTATGGTAAAAATACGGTGCTTCCACCATTGGCATTTGTAATGTTCTGCCAGTGTCCAAGCTGTATGAAGATTGTCTGGTCCACTTTGATGAAGCGATGCACCCCTGGTAATCACTTTTCCTTCTGCTTGTACCTTCATCTTCAATTGTTAGAACTTAATTTTTATAATTCTAAATGTAATGATCACTGGAAATCAACATTTCAGTATACAAAATAGGACAGAAAAAAAGAATTAAATGTGAAATTGCAAATCTCTATTATGCACTGCTTGATTTAAAAAATATATATTTACTAAATTTAGCATGTTACTTTCAAAGTTCTTCCATTTGTCTGTTTTCTTCTGACTTATTTCTGTTATATTCTGCGCTGTTTTAAAATGTTTTAATGAACTTGATTTCTCTCTCTCTTCCATGATTCTCTCTCTCCTTTCACTCTGTTTCTCTTTTCCTCCCTCCTTCCCTTCCTCCCTTTCTTTTTCTTTCTTTCTCTCCTTTTTCCTTCCTTCCTTCCTTCCTTCCTTCCTTCTTTCCTTTCCTCAATACAGTGGAGAGAGCACCAGTGCAGGAGTCAAGAGGACCTGAGTTCAAATCTCACCTCAGGCACTTGACACTCACTAGCTGTGTGACATTAGGCAAGTCACTTAACCCCAATTGCCTCATCCTGGGTCATCTCCAGTCATCCTGATGAATATCTGGTCACTGGATTCAGATGGCTCTGGAGGAGAAGTGAGGCTGGTGACCTGCACACCCCTCCCTCATTCAAAACAAAGTCAAGTGCAAGTCATGTCATCATTTCTCTGCTGACATGGTCTTCTTTGACAACAAAGGACAAACACACACTGTCACTAACTCTCCAAATTCTCACTTCTGTGGGGAAGAAAAGAAAATAAAATCCATAAAATAAATAAGTATAGTCCAGCAAAGACAAATTCCTTGATTTGCCAAATCCAAAAATGACGTTTCATTCTGCACATTGAATTCAGTAGTATGGTTTATTATAAATCCTTTGGAGTCATTATTGGTCATTACATTGATCAGAGTTCCTAAATCTTTCAAAGTTGGTCTTCAATAGTTGTTACTATATAGAATGCTTTTCCAGTTGTACTCACTTCATTCCACATCAGTTCAAACAAGTTTTAATTCCATTTCATTTCGTTCAAATTTATTCACTTTATATCATTCCCAGGTTTCACTCAAACTGACCATTTCATCATTTTTTATAGTGAAATGACATCATATTACCTTGATATGACACAATTTCTTTAGCCATTTCCCAGTTGATGAAAACTCTTATAGCTTCCCTTTCTTTATTATGATTAAAAAAAAGAGCAACTATCACTATTTTTGTGTATATAGATACTTTTTGAATTATTTTGATTTCTTTAGAATGTCAGTATACTAATGAAGTCATTGGGTCTTAATGGCATGCAGTTTAGTGATGTTGTGGGTATGGTTTCAAACTGATTTCCAAAGGGTTGGATCAGTTCACAAGTCCACTAACAATGCATTAAAGTACTTAGCCTCCCACGTCCTTTTCAACAAATGTCATTTTTCTTTTTGCCATCTTTGTCAATTTGATATCTTCTTTTGAAGATTAATCATTCATACCCTTTAACCATTTATCAATTGAACAATTGTTCTTGTTCTTATATAGTTGAATTTTGTCAGAGAAACTAGATTTTTCCCTTTAGAGAACTATTGCTCTTCTAATTCTAAATGCATTGGTTTTGCTTTAAGTATATGCAATGAAAATTTTCCATTTTATATTCTATGATGTTCTCTGCTCCTTGTCTGGTCATGAACTCTTTCAACCAGCCATAGTCTTAAAAAGTATTTCCTTTCTTACTTTTCTAATTTGTTTATGATACAACATTTTGCATCTGCCGTATCTTCATATGGTGCTTACCTTGTTATATATTGTGAAATGTTAGTCTAAATCTATTTTTTCCATACTACTTTATAGTTTTCCTAGAAATTTTTATTGAATAGTGAATCCTCAAACTAGTAGATGGGGAGGGGGGAGTTTTTGAGTTCCTCAAACACTATGTTACTGCCTATGTTTTTTTCTTCATATGTTGTATATCTGTTGTTCCACCTATCAACTTAATTCCCTTTTGACTTACAATGATTATTAGTATCTATTAATTATTAATTCTAAATCAATTAATTATAAATCATAAATTCTACCTAGAGATAAGTCAACAGAAACGAGGTTTCTGAGGTTATCTTGTTGTCCCTGAGTACAACTGAACAGCATAGTATCACACACTCATAATGCTATATTTTTTTTTACTTATTTATGCAAAATTTTCCAAAAGAATTGCAAATTTCTTGAAAGCAAAAACTGCCTCATTTTTGTCTTTGTATCCCTAGTACCTAGAGAACATGGAAACTTTAGAGTAAATGATGGCACATTTAGAGAGTCTTAGAACTGATTGAATGACTAGGCTCCAAAATGGTTAATTAGAGGATTAATTGTATCAAATAGGAATCTATCCTTCAGGGTGCATAAGCTCTGCCCATGGCTTTGTATTTTTCAATATATTTATCAGTGGTGTTGGTGAAATCATAGATACTCTTACTAGATATGCATATGACCCAAACCTGGCCAAGATAGGATAATGGCTTACAGAACGGGGATCCAAAAAACATCCAACAAACTAAAAAGATTGATTGAATTTAATAAGATGAAATTTAGTAGGCAAAAATTTAAAATCACAGTTATTGAGTTTGAAGTGACCACAGAGGCCATCTAGTCCAATTATATTAAATAATTCTCTTTATGTTATACTGTACAAGTGGTTATCCAACATTTCAAAATGCATTACATTTTGGATAGCTTTTAGCAATTAAATAATTTTTTTCTTACATCCAAGGGAAATTTGATTCTTTCCAATGTCCAGCCATTGTCCTTATTTCTACCTTCTACCCCTAAGAAGAACAAGCTTAAATAAGAAGCCAATAACCAAAATGTAGGAGGTTATATTCTACCATATTCTTACCTGGACAAAATATTTCAGTTGTGTTCAGTTGTAGGTGTAATATATGACTGAAAGCATCTTATCAGGGACGTTATTGAGTATATTTCTGGTGAAGTATAGCTTGGATTAGGTGGTCTCCAGATACAACTAGAATTCTGAGGATTCTATTTTAAAAAACAACACTGCTACTACATATCTAAAACTTATTATTCTGTTCTGTTACCTTACATTACATTATATTACATTATGTTAATTATATTATATTAATTATATTAAGCATTCACAAAGTACTTATTGTGTGGAAAGTTCTGTGTTAAGCTTTGGGAATACACACACAAGCAAAGAGGAAGATGATGCTTATGCCCAAGGAAAACACATAAAGGAGAACTGAAAGGTAGAGGGAGTAGGTCATGGAAAAGTAGTTTGAAGAGTCAATAGCCAAATTAGAGATGAGTGTAGATGACGTAAGTATTTCCACAAATGGAGGTTCTATGTAGAAAAATTCACCAAGGGAAGTAATTCTCTAAGAATTAGAGAAAGAGGCCATTAGGAGTACAGACATCTCCACTGTGAAAAGGCCACTAGGGTGAAGATGGAAAAGAATTTCAAAGAGTTAGGGCCTGAGTTAGGTAAGAGCAGAGGTTCCTGAACTTATGTGGTCCTGTTTTATACTGCTTCCTTTTCAAAAAAAAAAAAATTATTCATCACTCCCTTGGAAATCTACTTTCTTTAACCCTATAATGTTTTTTTTTTAAATTTGCATCATTTCAAAAAATATAAATTCTTTTTGTAAAAATGACATATCTTAAATTTAAAAAATTTATTACAAACTTGTGGAATTTTTTCCTGCATCAAAATTTTGATGATGTTATATATGTAACCATATAGTATTGTATTATAAACAAGTCATTACTTGCACATATTCCTGCTTATGTGTGCTGAACTTCCTGACAATGTATGCCATGCTCACCAGCCAATACTTGCTCGTTTAAGACCTGTCAGTGGACTTGACCACTGGTCCGTTAAAAATTGTATTTTGTGTGTTTATTTGGAAAATAATGCAATCACTATGACTGTAACTCTGTTACACAACAGATGAAACACGCACAAATGGTTTTTCAAAATCTTCTTCTCTTCTCTTCTTTCCGTATGTTTCCACTGCCACCTGATTTTTATTCAACATCCTCCAGTTGTACCTGAGTCTAGTACTGCCTCCCTGAATCTGTTCAGTGCCCCACAGAGGGTGAAATAGCCCGCTTTGGGAGACTATGGGTTACAGTATCTCTATCAATTATGCGATACAAATTTTGGTTACGGGGAAATCTCTAATCATTTATTATCATACCTTGCACTATAATGTACCTTATATATAATAGATAAATAATTAAGTGAATTAATTCATCATTTTTATAAAAAGTATGTGATCCTAAAACATTATTTCTGAAGAATTATAATAATGAAGTACAATAATCAATATGGATAATATTCATTACATTTAAAACTCATTTAGATAAATGGATATATAATTTTCAAGGGACAAATTGTGACCTCTTGAATACTCAGAACACTACAGTTAGAGATGTGAATTCCTACAAGTAGCTTCCCTTTATTTAGAAAGCTTCAAAGAAAAGAGTCTTTATGTTTGTACAGATCCTATTTTTCAACTGGAAGATGGAATAATCCGCTGGTATATTCATTGCAGGATGTTTGAAAGAATAAATATTACCTGAAAGTTTTGTGATTGGGATGATAAGAGAGATCTTATTCTGTTATTGTTAAACATGTATGGACTATTTGTTCATACTTGGCTCAACCGTGCTAGGAGGATTGGGAGGGCAGAGAAGCAAACATCAGACCAGGAATTGCAAATTTTGTCTGTGGAACCTGGAAGTAAAGTGCATATTAGAAATGATAGAATTTATTTTTAGCATGTGTGATTGCTTTGGTATTTTGGATTTGTGATTTCATCAGTGTAGCTTTCACACACACACACACAAACACACACACATCAACACAGATGCTAATGGAAACAAGAGCAAAAACGTGTCAGACTTTTTGATCCTCTATAATTCATGCATTTTTCTAACCTTATGTACTTATCCCCCAAGTTGAAAACAGAGAGTTCTCTCTGAAGAATGTATTTTATTATGGGAATGATTGCTTCTACCACCATCCTTTGCCCATAAGTCCAGAACATTTCATCTATTTTCTAGAATATTTTAGTTACCTTTTGCCCAGTCAGTCAATTAGAATTTATTAAGACTACTGTGAGTCAGTGTTGAGGATAAAAATAAAGATATGACAGTTTCTGTTCTCAGGAAGTTTATAGTCTAATTGAAGAAAAATATGCAAAGAAATGTCCACAAACAACACATATGCAAGACAAATTGGAGGTAAACTGTAGAAAGAAGGCACTGGAATTGAGGATTAGGAAAGGGTTCTCTTAGAAGGTAGGATTTTAGCTGAGACTTGAAGGAAAGTAGGGAGGTTGGGAAGCAAAGATGAGGAGGGAGAGAGTTCCCAGGCATGGGGAATAGCAAGTGACATGTTCCTGGAGTCAGAAGATGGAGTGTCTAGTATCAAAGGTACAACAAGGGGGTTATTGTTCTTGGATTGAAGAGCATTTTGGAGGGTGATGGGGAAGGGATCAAGCATTTTTTAGAGGTCTACTATGTACCAAGCATATCAGGAGAATTTCATCTGATGCTCCTGACAACCCTGCAAGGCAGGTGCAGCTTAGAAAACTGAAGCAAATAGAGGTTAAGTTATTTGCCCAATGTCACAAGCTAGGTGTCAATTTTTAATTTAGGCCATTCTGACTCCAGGCTCAGTGTTGTATCTACTATAGTATGTAGCCATTGGAGTGGCAGGTGAGGGTATAAGAAATAAGAAAGAGGAGGAAGAGAAGGAGGAGGAGGAAGAGAAGGAGAAAAAGAAGGAGTAAGAAGAGGGGGAGAAGGAGAAAGAGAAGTAAGAAAAGGAGGAGAAGAAGGAGAAAGAGGAGGAGGAGAAGGAGGAGAAAAAGGAGAAGAAGAAGAAGAAGAAGAAGAAGAAGAAGAAGAAGAAGAAGAAGAAGAAGAAGAAGAAAAGAGACAGGATGATAAGCAGGAATAGCTGGATCAAGTGAGGATTTTTTCAGGAAGATGTGCACATGTTTGTAGGCAGTAGATGTGCAGGAGAAGATGATAGAACAGGATTTGTCAAGGAAAAGGGCCACTTTTTCATATGAGACAGAGTTTAAGGAGAATAATGTGGGAGAAGATGTTTAAGGAATGTGAGATGAGGAGGGAAGATGAGGCTAATGGTGTCCATTTTTCAGGGAGCAAAGTAACAAGATTCTCAGCTGAGAGGCTAAGTAAAGCAGAAGCTATGAGGAGGGATGAAAAATTTTGGAAAATCTTCTGTGGTAAGTGGGATAATGAATCAATTAGGATATATAAAAGGATTGGCTTGCTAAATGAGGACCTAGCTGAGATGACTATATGAATCTGTAACAGACGTTGTCTGCATGGTTTTGTGAATTTCTCCAGTTCTGTTCAGCAGCATGTGGTTGAAATCAAAACACTTTTGAATAGGGAAAGGTGTAACAGCAAGGACCCTGACACATACAGGAGGGCCTTAGATCTCTCTTAGTACAGGTTCTTAGATCTGCTTTTCTAAAAGGAAAGCAACTTTTGAGGGGTCACCAACCACTTTAATCAAGCACATATATCATTCACTTAGTTCAGGGGAAAAAGTCAGTACCCTGAACTTCAGAGAAAATACAAACAGAAAAACAAAGATCAACAAACAGACATGACTTCCAACTGTCTAACTGTAAGCCACACATACATCACAGATCAACAGACAGATCCAACTGTCTGACGATTACATACATACATAGTTATCAGAGAGTGAAGCACCAACATCTGAGTTTTCAAAGCTGGGGTGTGGAGTGTTCCTTAGCAGCTTCCAGGGTTTCACCTGCACACAGTTTCTTTCAAAAACTAAATCCCAAAGCAAAATCTTACCTCAGAGTATTTATACACTTTTCAGAGCTGGAGGGCAGAACTTTCTGACCTAGCACCTCAGTAGAAATTAACAAAAGGTTCTTGAGGTCTATTAATGCTGGGGAAGAGCTAATTAACCTTATAAAAAGATGAAAGGAGAAAAACAGAGAAGGATAAACAGGTTGAAATAAGATGGGAAAGAAATACACAGGCATTTTAACTGTGAATGTAAGTGGAGTAAATGTATCCATAAAATGGAAGCAAATAGCAAAATGGATTAAAAGCTAGAATTTGACAATATGCTGTTAATAACAAACACACTTGAAACATAGACATACTAGAGTAAGGAACAGGATCTATTGTGCTTCACCTGAAGCAAAAATAAAAAAAAAACAAAACAGAGGCAGCAATCATGATCTCAGACAAAGCAAAAGCAAAAATAGATCTAATTAAAAGTGATAAGTAGGGAAACTACATTATGCCAAAGGGTACTGCAGACAATAAAGCAATATTAATACAAAATATTGTCTCAATAAAATTTAATGAAAGCAAATTGAGACACAGAATACCAAGTTTTATCAGTTTATTATCAGGACATGAACCTACTGACAAAGTTGAGCAAATAGTACCTCAGTAAGGCCAATGTCCCAGAGAATGAGGTGTATCTTCTTTTTAGAAGTATAGAGCAAAGAACAAAAGTGGGTATGTGAGGAAAATACTGCAATTGTTTATAGGTTTGGAAGCATTAAGTGGTAACATCAACATGATTTATTGAAAATTGGGAATGAGAGGCTAGCAACAACCCCCTTCTTCCCTCCTGTGACTAACAAATGTTTGTTGTTTGAATCCACATGCAAGGTTAGAGACAGAGGATCAGACTTCTTTGGGAAACAAAACAGACATCCTTGAAGGATATTTTGGTGGTCTAAAGAAATATCTTGTCACTGGACCCAGATGGCTCAGGAGAAGAAAGTGAGGTTGGTGACCTTGCGCAGTCCTCCCTCACTCAAAACAAAGTCAAGTGCAAATCACGTCATTTCTCTAATGGCATGGTCTTCTTCAAAAATGAAAGACCAACACAGACTGTGAGTAGACTGAGCTGCCTGAGTGGGGACCCAGCTAGCTGGATAACCCAGCTCATCCTCTCCCTTCTGTCTCCCACTCCACTTCCTTTGGGGCTTTGGGGTTTACTGGCTAGATGTACTTCCTTCCTTCCTTCTTTCTTTCTCATTCCCAAAACCTTACATCCAGTGCACTGTGAAGTCCATGAACTGGACAACAATAGGTTCCTGTCCAAGCTCCTCTTAATGCCTGGCTTAGAGTGATTATCACTAGTAACAGTTTCTGTTGATTTAGTTATTTTTTTCTTTTGTTCATCAAAAGGGCCATTCCTTGACTACTTCTTAAAAAGGTCTATTCACTCAATGGACGTTACCTCCCTCTAAGTGAGTACCTGTAAAGGCCAACCTAAAAAGGTCAAGATCTCCCATTGCATCCTCTGCCATCTCCAGTCATCCTGATGATCATCTGGTCACTGGATTCAGATGGCTCTGGAGGAGAAGTGAGGCTGGTGACCTGCACAGCCCTCCCTCACTCAAAACAAAGTCAAGTGCAAGTCATGTCATCATTTCTCTGATGTCATGGTCTTCTTCGAAAATGAACACGGACAGAGAGGTGGTGTAAAGGTACTAGTCCAGACTCCCTGGTGTCTGCCTGCATCTTTCAAACGGAGAATAGCAATGTGTCTATAAGTGGCATTTAGTTAAACTGAACCTGTAAAAGATTCCCTTGAGCATAGGAGGTGATTTGTCAGATGAAGAAAAATCCTGTGCAGGAGGCTAGGAGCTAAAACCTCACGTTGTCATCAGCAAAGAAACATTATGACCACTATCTTGTGCTTTTCTATGTTTTGTTTGTTTGTTTCTATATTTGTTCTGTGATTATTGTCAGGGCTGATTTTTTTTTAAATATAAGAGCTAAAAGTAACTATAGATACCTTTTGAAAGAACTTTTCCCAGAGAAACTTTCCCCCTGACTCTGGCTAAAGTCTGGGAGCCAGACAAGAGAAATATATATAAGAACATATATTTGCTTTATGACATTTTAAACTAATTTGAGACTAAATATATTACAGAAATTTAAGTTTTCCACTGTGAATCTCCAAATTGTGATTTGAATGTTTCAGTAAATGCTGAAATATTCTGATGAGGTTTGGGATTAACTGTTCTTAGAATCTGTTTTAAGGAAATTGAGAACATAATGGTAAAAAGTTACCAAGAAAACAACACTCAGGTCTCTTATCACTCTTTGCTGGCTGAGCAACAGATTTATTGTTTTACAGCAAGGAGAGGAAGGTCATTTCACTGGTTACAGAGAGGCAAATTTGAGGGCAGTGTCAGTGAAATTTCAAATAGAAGGAAAAAAAGCTACAGCTTTATATTTTAAAATAGAAGTGGCAATTAGAAGCTACCTGTTTTTCCTGGTTCACAAAAAAAAAGTTTGTGTATATCAAAGAACGACCAAAAAAGTAAGTGGGTCTGATTAGAACATCTAATTAAATATTTAGAAGCATTACAAATTATAGTTAAGTATGATCAACTTAGAAATAACTTTTTAAATTGGTGTGTGTCTTGAAATTAGAAGTTGTGCTATAAATTATGAGACTCCTACTCATTTTTATAACAGATTATGTATTTGAATTTTAAGAACTGTCTTGCTTCTTACCCTCAAAAGAGAAGCTTATTTAAGGGAGTAACTTGAATGTAAGTGACATTTAATTTTGAAAAATATTTTGTGTTACCTCTGCAAATGACATAACAATGTAATTGTTATGTGGCTTACGCCAGGTTTTTGTAAGCTGTTCAAGGGTTTTATAATTCCTAAGAACATCTTAATGAATTTTTGGAGTGTGCAGCCAGGACTGAGGCTAAAATTGCATAAGAAAGATGAGGTGATCTCATTTCTTAAGAAACAACAGAACTGTAACTGAATAGCAATAATTCAATAGGGTGTAATTGTCATAGGTAAATAATAGCAAAGTCATTTGAGTTGAAAATCTTTAACCACAAGGATAACTCATTTTTTTTACAAGTCATCCTCAGATTTTTTTAAAAATATTCTTCAGCCTGTTGGTGGCCATATTTATATCAGGTACAGGGTTTAGATAAGAATAGAAACATCAAGGAATATTTAAGAACTGAAAATCTTTGAAGTTTCAACTGAACTATTGGGCCTGACTTTATGTTCTTTATATAGTTTGGCTATTAATAAGATCAGAAGCACAAATCATCTGATTTTCATCATGCAAGCTACTTATTGGAGAAGTTACAAAATTTAAGAAGCTGTTCTAAATTGTATTGAGATTTGTTTGCAAAAGATTTTAACAGAAGTCCTTAGGTCCCCTTCAACTGGCTGTCTTTCTTTCTTCTGGGTTGGTTCAGACAAATTTTTTCCAGAATAGTATTCTTGGGAGGAGTTTTTTTCCCCCTTAACTGCATAGAGGAGGTAAAATTATAACTATAGAAGTATGGTATCTATTTACTTGAGAAACAGGAATCCTTCAGTTAAGTTGAAGATATTTCTGAATCTGTGGATGAAGATGAGAAAGATCCCTTATTAATACTTGTGAAAGAAGATGGTAACCCCTCCACAGAGAACTCTAAACAGACTTCTAAATCTCAAAAGATTTGGTATTATCACCCTAATGTGGTTACCAGATAGGAGAAGTCAGTATTGGTTATAGCATAACCAAAGCCTGTGTCTGCTTGGGTCCTAGAACAACAGACTTATGATCTCTTAGCCCCAGATGACCATGACATATGACAAGAATTCTTAGCTGTTTCTGAAGTGTTATCATCTGTACTTATAGCCCTTATATCCCTGGTTCTGCTCTGGTTCATTGTTATCACCTTACATGAGGAGATCCATTGTGAACTGCAAAGAAATGTTATCAGCCATAGATCAGATCACTGAAATACTAGTCCTGAAAGAGAGAAGAAAACACTAGTATTTCTGGGCTTGGTTTTTCACATTTTTCTTTTTTTCTTTCTTTTTTCTCTATGACTTTTGAATGGTGTGTCATGGGAAGCTATTATTTTTTTCTTCTTCCTTTTTTCTTTAGTATTATCTATTCCAGGAAGCTTGTCCAGTAAAAAAAAAAAACCTAAAACATTTAAATAACAAGAGAAAAATTCTCTAGAATTTCCCTAGCACTTTGTCATCATGGGATAGTATGTGGTAGGACTGATATCTACTACAGTTTTTCCATTCTCCAACTGAAATTTGGATTAGGCTCAATTTTCCATGCTGTAGCTTCCTGGAAGTTTCTAGATTATTGATGTGATTTCTTGATCATGTAAAGACATAAAAGGCTCACCCACACTTGATGGATCTTTCCTCATTCTCTCTCTCTCTCTCTCTCTCTCTCTCTCTCTCTCTCTCTCTCTCTCTCTCTCTCTCTCTCTCTCTCTCATACAGACTGAGGAAATGATGAATGTCAGAAGTGCTGAAGGAATCCCTAGAAACTTTCATCCTAGACAAATTCTGAATACACAGGCTGATTTTTTTTAAATGACTATTTTAAAATGACATATTATGGTACAAGGAATTTAAATTCTCTGTTTAGAATGTTTTATATTAAAATGGTTTTCCTTTAAGGATAGTTTTATAAATTCTCAATTGAGAGCCTATGAAAAAATCTGCCTCAACAAATTGAACACAAGCAAAAGCATTGAACAAGAATTTATGCACCTCAACGATCCAATGGATTTATAATTTCTCCAGTGTAAATATTCTTTCTAGTATTGTGTATAGCAATCCATCTATGCTTACGCATACTGTTCACATCTTGTGTATGTTCTCCAATGAGTTCACCACAGTGGGTTCATATTTATTGGATTTCCCAAGACTACATGAGTCACCATATCACATCTGTTGATCAGACATTTTCACACATGCAGATGAAAGGAGCCTTCTTCTAAAGAAGGTAAGTGCTATTATATCCTTTTTTAAATATATTTGCTATAAAACAGCTAAGTAATTCTCATTTTATTAACTGTTCCAACATTGAAACTGAACTATCAAACTATCCAACTGCTATCAAGCTTGTACCTAATAATTGGGGATCTCAGTATGTCCCTTTCACACTAAGACATATCCAACAGAAAGATAAATAAAAACTAAGTTTAAAATCTGAATAGAACGTTAGAAAATTAAATTATGCTATACCTCTCCTGATACTGAATGTGACTCATAAGTCAAATTTTTCAGCTTTGAGTGACATCTTTCCAAAACCTTACTATGAACATCAAGAAATAACAAACAAATGCAAAACTGTTCAATGTAAATCTCCATTATCTGCCTATAGCATAAATTATAAGGAAGAACATAGAAAGTCATTCCAATGACATCAGGGTAAAGCAAGCATGTTCATTGATACCCTGTTATGCAATGTAGAAATATTAGCTATATTGTAAGAGAAGAGAAAAGAAATGGAGTCATAAGCAAAAGAAGGGCAAAATTATCACTTATTTGCAGATGACGTGATGGCTTATTTAGAGAACCTTGGAGACAAATTTTTTAAAAATTAAATTACAATCAAAATTACTACAAAATATCTAAACTACTCAGAATTTATATCAATCAACCAATCAAAAATCATTTATGAAGCACTTACTATGTGCCAGACGCTGTGCTAAGTGCTGGAGATACAAGGAATCTCAAGGAGCTCACATTTTAGTAGGGGAATGTTCTGGCTTGAAACTGACTTAAGCCAGTCATCTGGCAGCTTAAGTTTGATATTGGATCAAAATGAAACACTCATAGGTCACTCAATGAGTAATAAATGGAAACTTCTCCACCACAGCAAGAGAGAGATATTTAACCAGGATATGCATTAAGGGTACCTGGTGCTGATTCGCCTAAAAGAAGCTCTCTTGAAGATGCACCTGTCGCTGCTCCAGCTCATCATTACCACCTTACATCAGGATAAGAATCTGTGTTTGTGCTGGAGATGCCACCATATCAGCTGTGTTCCTGATATTCCTGGCTTATCATAACGATCTTATATGAGGAGATCCACAGTGAATTGCAGAGAATTACCACGCATTGACAGGATCGTTGAGCTCTAGAACTTAATCCTTCTGAAGGAGAAGGGAAAACCCTAGGTTTCCAGATTTTTATACTCTTCCAAATTTTTTTCTCTTTTTCTTTGTGGGCCATAACATTTTTCTTTATTGTTATACAGCGTCTGTTTTCCTTTTGCTTTTTAAAAAATGTTTTATTTTCTTTCCCTATCCCAGGAGGATTGCCCTATAAAGATCCTAAAAGCATCTAAAGGATCATAGGTCCTCTAGGATAGTGGTTATCAAACTTTTTGGTCACAGAACCATTTACCCTCTTGAAAATTATTGAAGATTTTTCTTCAAAAAGAACTTTTGCTTATATGGGTTACATCTAAATGAAATTAACCATACTAGAAATTTTAAAATTGTGACATTATTATGAAAATATTTTTGCCCTTGAGGACCCCCTGAAAGAGTCTCAGGGATACCTTAGTACACTTTGAGAACTTCTCTAGAAGTTTCTTAGGATTTTACCACCATGAGATGAGATATAATAAATAGTATTACTATCTACCAGAGTTTCTCCAATCACAATTTGTGGTACAGGTTTGTACCCCTTAAAGGAGACAGAACTGTGTCTCTAGTATTTGACTGGACCAGGAAGTCACATGCATCTCTTGGCACAGCTTCCTGATGCATCTCTGATTACCCAAGAGCATACAAAGGTCCTGCCATATGGAGTCAAGTCATTTCAGACTTGACAGATTTCCCAATACTATATGAGTCATTATACCCTCCTGTGCTAACCAGACATGTTTCCACATGGAGATAAGTAGGGCTGTGTCTACCCAAGCTAAGTATTGTAGTATCCTTGTTGAATATCTGGCCTATAAAGTTAAATAAATTTTCTGTTAATTGTAAAATAACCAAGTGCTTCTTTTTATCCCAACAACCAACAAGAATTAACAAGATAGAGGCCTGAATTAGTCCCACCCCTAATACTCTGGACTTCCCCATTCCAAATATGCACCCTCTGCATAGTAAGTCATTGTCCCTTTCACTTTTTGCTGGTTTTGAACAAAAGCTAGCCACCATCCCAATTGCAAGATTGTCTTAGTCAAATATAAGATGGGTTCTGATTTGCCTTAAAAAGGGTTTATAGTCACATCCTGTCCTCTCTAGACCTCTCTTTCACAGTCATATCCGTACACTTGCTACCCTAGAACAGAAAGTAATTCCTTTCTGCTGGTTCACCCACATTTTCCAATTGCTTTCACTAATTCCCTCAGTCACAGCACTGATTACATCATTCATCTAACCACAACCCTTTGTGATATTTAAAAAGTTGAAGAGACATAATTTCTGGGTAATTAGTCATTTTATTAATAATGTCAGAATTTTTAATAAAAGGTCAGTGATGCTCTCAAATGCCAAAGACAATTGTAATAGCCAGGATCATGGTAGGATGGGTGGCAATCAGCTCTTGTTGGTTAACAATTAATGAGAAAATGAATATTACAATGAGGGGCTAAGAATGACATCATGCACTCAGACCACTCCAAGCCTTAGGCAATTTATTCAAAGAATTTATACACACCCAAACCTGAGTAGAGCACAATACTTCTCCACCAAGGTGAGGTCTGAACAAGATTGTTAAGAAAGTTAATTCAATGTCATTATCAGAAATGTCTTCCAGAGTCTGAACTTTTGAAAGGAGAACGTTAGAAAAAAAAAAAAACAGAATTGGAGGTACTCTGGATCTCCCCAAATCATTGGTTATTGATAATAATTTCTCTTTCTCTTATGTTGCAGCCAAACTCAAAGGCCCAGTCCACCTCTTCACTACTTAATCTCTGCTTTATGTCTCAGACTAAGATGCTCAGGAAAGCTCCTCTTATGGGAGATGAATTTTATATTTAAAGAAAGGATATAGACATTCAAGAGTGAGAAATAAACATAAGGGAGAAATCATGATAAACAAAGGAGGGGAAAGGTCTTTTCATCCTTTGTTACTATCATATTTGTTTAGTAGGTGAAAAAAATCTTTAGAAAACTTTGATGTAATCTATTCCAACTTGCCAAAGACCACATTTCAAAAGTTCTTTCTTTAAATCAGTTGCTTTTAACTCTGAACACATGAATTTATTTCTCAGTCATACTGGTTAATGTTCATTTTGTATATGGATCATTAGACATCTCTTAATGTCAGGAATCTTAGAATTGGGAGATCTTAATTTATAGCTTAGCCATCATCTAATCCCAAACCCTTTTTACAGAGAGTAGAAATGAGGTTCAGAGAAGCAAAGTCACATAACGCACAATCCAGATATCTTGACATCTAGCTTATTGTTTCAAGTTTTTTTCTATTTTACTCTAATCATGCCAAGCTGACTTCCCTAAAACTTTCTATGATACATGCATAAAAAAAATATTTCTCCATCTTCATTTGAACTAATACATGGGCAGCTAGGTGGTACCTATAGATGTAGGTAAAGTGCCCAGTCTGGAGTCAGGAAGACAGGAGTTCAAATCCAGCCTCAGGCACTTATTAGGTGTATGACCTTGGGCAAGTCACTTAATCGTGCTTCCTTCAGTTTCCCCCGTTGTAAAATAATCTGTAAAATCAAGAGGAAATGGCAAATCACTCCAGTATCTTTGCCTAGAAAACACCAAATGGAGGGTCACAAAGTGCTGAACATGACTGAAAATGAGTCAACAACCACAACCGCAAGCAAAAAAGGATACGCTTTTTCCCTTCAAATGCACTAGTCTGTACTCATCCCTGCTAATGATTTTCTTTTTGTTACTAAATGTAATTCACATTATCCAAGATCATTGAAATTTTGATCCTGTCTCCCAGTGTTTCCCATTTATTCCTTGCCTTGTTTACCTAAAATTTGGTTATTGGAATAGGTATTAAATAAGTCTTAATTAAAAAAAAAAAACTGGTGGTAAAATTCCCCTCAACAACTAAGTCAGAAGCAAAACATTCATAATTTTAAGGCTCTTGGCAGAATTTTCACTATAAAGATTTGGTATATTGCATGTCATATAGTAAACATTGAGTTACCCTCAAAGGTAGTGTGGTCCAGTTCGGAATCAATCCTGGCAAAACTCAAATTATTATGGTTTCCTAGTTTGGCAGCATTTCATTGATAGTCAAATCTGTGTGCAAATCGCTACTCACTCAATCATCATATGTCCTAGTTCATATTTGCCCAGTTTCTCAGTTTAAATACTTAAAGTAGGACAGTCAAAATTAAAATTAAGGTCTAGACAGATAAAATCTATCTACTTGATCTAAAAGGCATGTCATAGTAACCGAGAAGATTAAATTAATCTGGTAAGATTTGTTCTTCAGCAAAGCAGAATGACTGCCAAACAGTAAGTTCAACAAACATTTATTAAGTACTATGAAAATGTACATTATTACAGAGTTGTTCTCTTCAAAAAGAAATTTTTAAATTGATTATGGGAGGATTTTTGTCAACATTCTGCTGAATATAAAAGATGAAGTCCCCAGTCCATACTTTCTAGTGCCAACTTACTAGTGAAACACATTCATTAGATGTTCTTCTAATATCTAATCAGATGTTAGAAGCTCTAAGAGCTTCTAGTAGCTCTGGAAGAGCTCTAGTAGATTTTTGATCATTTTAAAAAAGAAAATGGACTAGTTATTTAGATAGTGCATATATATCCATTCATTTCTCTTTGTTCTCATCCCATAGTGTTTCCTGATCATCTGGAAAAAAGAAAGCTATAGTACTAGTAATGGTATTAAAGTATTATTGTTTAAAAATTTTAATGATGGCTATTATCTTTATTTAATTGAAATACATTAATAACTAATAAAAACAGAAGGGGAGATGAAACAGTGATATTCACAGACAAGATTATATAAATAGGAATTTCTTCATAAGTCAAATATTTTTCATTAAGCTATGAGAGTAATCCACTACCTAGAAGAACCCTGAAGGCATCTTTTACAATACAAATATTTAATTCCTAGATTTTCAGTTTTGTAAACTCAGTTTTATGAATATCATGTTTTCTTAAAGCACAATTGTAACATAATTTTTTGGAGTTTCTAGGATGAGACATGATCATATAGTGAAAAGAATTAGAAATCCTGGCTCTCAGTCCTGTTTTTTCCACAAACTGTGTGACACTAAGAAAATAGCTTGACTTCTCTTGGTCTCAGGCAAATCATCAGTAAAATGAAGTGATTGTACTAAATCAGTAGTTTTCAAAGGGTTTGTTTCACTAGGTGTGTCCACATTGTGTGGAATTAATACTTGTAATTACATGAGGCTGTGCGAATGTCCTAACTGTCACAGTGAGCCCTCATTCCCCACCAAAAATAATTATATGTCTTGAACAAAATATATTTGAAAACTATTGGACTAAATAAAGTCTCAGGCTCCCTTCAATTCTAATATTTTATGATTTCTTAAGGGTAGAAGATGGCAAAAAGTTCTGGGCCTAGAGTCAGGAAGTCTGAGTTCAAATTCAACTTTAAACTAGTGGGACAGCACTTGACTTCTGTTTGTTTCAATTTCTGCCATTTTAGAATTGGGATAATAATAGTACTTACCTCTCAGAGTTGTTGTAAGGAGAAAATGAGATAATATCTGTGAAATACTTAGCACAGCACCTGGCACATAGTAGATTCTTAATAAATAATCATTTCTCTCTTTCCCTTGTATTTGAGCACATATTCCCACTGAAATCCCCACCAAAATGTCTCTGGCTGATGTTAATATTATAAAATATGTCACGGATTTATTGGGAAGCACCAGGAAGTAGAGAGATAGTTGAGTTTTTTGTTATTTTTTTTCATTCTTGTTATTCTAAATTTAACAAGTATCACCTAAAGTAAGTACTTCCAGAAGCACAGTAGAACAGAAGGGAAGGGAGTGAAGATTGTACATCAAACTGTGAATTTCTACTACATACAGCTTGCTTTAAAAAACAATAATAAATTTAGCATTTTACTTTCAAACCAGTTCTCATTGTCTTTGAATTCTTCTGTTTTGTTTTTGTTTCAATCTCTTTTCTTTCTCTCCTTTCAAGCATCCTTTTTCCTTCTCACTTGCCCCCCCTGTCCATTGCAAAAAAAAGAAAAAACAAAACCTTCATCACAAATATGCATAATGACACAAGACAAGGTACTGGATCATAAGATACGTGTCTTATACTGTGTTCTGAGTCCAATCACATCTCTGTTGGTAGGTTGGTAGCATATTCCATCATAGGTCCTCTGGAATCCTGGTTGGTCATTGGATTGAGCAGATTTCTTAAGTCTTTCAAAGTTGCTTATCTTTATATTACTATTATATAAAGTGCTATTCTACAGTTGATAAAGATATTTCCAATTTTTAAACACTCTTTTTGTAACTACATATAGCATGATAGTATTGCATTACAATCATAAACTGTAATTTGTCCAGCCTTTCCCTGATTAATGGGCACACCCTTAGCTTCCAGTTATTTTGGGTAGGATAAAGAGCCACTATAAATATTTATGTACAGATGAGTCTTTTTCCTTTTTATCTGATCTCTTTGTTGTAGTGGCCTAGTGGTTGTATCACTGGATAAAAGTGTATATACAATTTAGTTATTTTGGTGGTATTGTCTCAAACTGATATCCAGAATAACTGGACCAATTCACAACTCCAAAAGTGTGCCTTCCTGCCCCACCCCACTCCCAGACATTCTAAGATTTACAATTTTCCCTTTTTAATCATCTTTGCCCATCTAGTGGATGAAAAATAGAAACTTAAGGTTGTTTCAATTTGCATTTCTCTAACTATTGTTGATTTGGAGAATTTTTAGGTGCTTTTTTGTACCTTTAATTACTTCTTTTGAAAATTATTTATCCATAGTCTTTGAACATTTATCAACTGGGATATGACTCTTGTTCTTATAAATCTGAATCAGATCCTTGTACGTATATATCAGAAATGAGACCTTTATCAGAGAAACTTGATGCAAAGATATTCCTCCAGTAAACTATTTCCCTTCTAATTTGAACTGCTTTTGGTTTTATCTTCTAAAAAATCATTTTCATTTGTAAAGTCAAAAGTATCCATTTGATCTTCCAGGATCCTCTCTATCTCTAGTTTAGTCATGAATTGTTCCCTTACTCAGAGTCACCAAAAGTATTTTCTATTTTGTTCTTCCTATGATGTGACCTTTTATACTACATATATGTATGTGTATATGTGTGCACGTATGTATGTATATATACATATATACACAGGGGAGGGAGCCAAGATGGTGGAGTAGAAAGATGCACATATGCTAGCTCTTACCCCACAGCCCATAAAATACCTGTAAAGAAGAACTCTCAACAAATTCTAGAGCAGCAGAAGCCACAGAACAATGGAGTGGAGGAGATTTCTATCCCAGAGAGACCTGAAAGACTGACGGGAAAGGACTGATGGGAAAGGTCTGCCATGCACTAGACACAGAGCAGAGCGCAGCCCTGCCTTGGCCACATGGCACCAAAAGCAGTAGATCCAAGCAGGCTTCAGGGATAGAATCTCCAGCAGCAGAGCAGATCCCTCAACCCACAGGAGCCAAAGGTCAATGAGACGTTCTTTTCGGCTGGCTAATAGGGGAGCAGGTGTCCCCATAACTCCCTCCTCAGGAAGCAGCAGTAGAAGCAGCAGCAGACAGGACTCCCAAAGCAGGCAGTAGCCCCTATCCATTGTTGAAGGTCTCCTCATAAACCCCCTGAGGGAACTGAGACTTGTATGTCAGCCCTGCCCCATCCTGAGCAGCTGATCTTAATCTCACACTGAATAGTGGCCCTGCCCCCACCTAAAGCCCCTGAGGCTTTGGAGTAGCTCATCTGAATCACAGCCTCCAGTGCTGGCTTGGTTGAACTAGAGGCAAGGTGGTTGTGGAGAGGAAACTCAGAAGTCAAGTAACTGGCTGGGAAAATGCCCAAACAAGGGGAAAAAAATAAGACTATAGAAGGTTACTTTCTTGGGGAACAGGTGTCTCCCCCTATCCTTTTGGATGAGGAAGAACAAGGCATAGTGTCAGAGGAAGTCAAGGCCTCTGCCTCCAGAGCCTCCAAAGGGATCTTAAACTGGACTCAGGTAATAGAAGATCTTAAAAAACAAGTTAGCAGCTTACTAAAAGAGAACCAAAAAAATACTGAGGAAAATAACAGCTTTACATATATACGCAAACATATACATATATAAAAATATATTTCCATTTAAAGCTTATGTTGATATATGCTATGAGTTCTTGGTCTTTACCTAACTCATGCTAGATTTTTTGTCAGTTTTCCTCAGTAATTTTTGTCTAAGCATAAATTCTTACCCTTCTAACCGGGATCTTTTTGTTTATTGAAAATTGTGCTGGGTTTGTTTTTTTTTAATTTTCTTTTTTGTTGTGCACCTCATCTTTTCTGCTAATCAACCTCTCTCTTTCCTGACCAGTACAAATCTTTTTGAGAATTATTGCTTTGTCATGTAGTTTAGGATCTAGTACTTCTAGTTCCCCCTTCTTTCCTTCTTTTTCATTATTTCTTTTGAGATTCTTAACTTTTTTTCCTCCGGAAGAATTTCATTATTGGTCTTTTCTATCCGGATAAAATAATTGTTTAGTAATTTCATTAGTAGGACACTGAATAAGTAAAATAAATATGACTGCTTTTATTAAATTAACAAGGTCTGCTTGTGAGAAATTAATATTTCTTGAATTATTTAGATCTATCTTTATTCCTATAAAGAGTGTTTTATAATTATATTCATATAAGTCCTGTACTTTTCTTGGTAGAAAGGCTCCCAAATATTTTATCTATTCTATAATTTTAAATGTCATTTATATATCTTCCTTTTATTATAGTGAAATGTTGATATTATATGTGTATTTCTTTTGTATCTTTCTACTTTGAAGACAATTATATGATCTGCAAGAATCTACAAGTTTTATTTCTTCTCTGACTACGCGTTTTCCTTCAATTGTTTTCTTGTCATATTGCTATTATCAAATATTAGTAGTGATGCTTAACACCCATCTTACTCACTTACTTACTTACTTACTTCTCATTAGAAAGGACTCCAATAGTTTTTCCCATTAAATTCAATCCTGGGTCTTGATTTTAGGGAGACGCTATTTACCACATTAAGGAAAGGTTTATTTATTCCTATGTTTCTTGTGTTTTTAATAGAAAGAAGTGCTGTATTTTTTCAAAAGCTGTTTCAGCATCTATTGGTATAATTATATATTTCATAATTATTGTATTTGTTATTCCAAACTAGTTATTGTGTTTAATAGTTAAAGTCTTTTGTACTGTCTTTGCTACATTTATGATTTAATCTTTGGGGACAATGAGCATTAGGGATATTGGTTTTGAGTTTGCTTTTTGTGAGTAGTCTATCCCTGGTTGAGGAATCAAGACTATATTAGCCACAAGTCATTCCTCAGCTGATAATTGATCAAAGGATATGAATAGGTAGTTTTCAGATGAAGAAATTAAAGCTATCTATAGTCATATAAAAAAATGCTGTAAATCATTATTGATTAGAGAAATGCACATTAAAACAACTCTGAGGTGTCACATCACACCTATCAGATTGGCTTACATGACAAAACAGGAAAATGATAAATGTTAGAGAAGATGTGGAAAAGTTGGAACACTAATTCATTGTTGGTGGAGCTATGAGCTAATCCAACCATTCTGGAGAACAATTTGGAACTATGCCCAAAGGGTGATAAAAACATGCATGCCCTTTGACCCAGCAATATTGCTTCTAGGTCTGTATCCCAAAGAGATCAGAAAAGTAAGAAATAGACCCACATGTACAAAAGTGTTTATAGCAGCTCTTTTTGTGGTGGCCAAGAACTGGAAACTGAGGGCATGCCCATCAATTGGGGAATGGTTGAATAAGCTGTGGTATATGAATAGAATGGAATGCTATTGTGTTATATGAAATGATGGGTGGGCAGATTTCAGAAAAAAACTTGGAGAGATTTCCATGAACCCATGCTAAGTGAAGTGAGCAGAACCAGTAGAACATTGTACACAGTAACAGCAACATTGTTTTATGACCAATGTTGATAGACTTAGCTCCTCTCAGCAAAGACAATTTCAAAAGACTGAAGAAGGAAAATGCTGTCCACATACAAAGAAAGAACTGTGGAGTCTGACTGCAGATCCAAGCATACTATTTTCTTTTTTTTCTTTCTCAAAGTTATTCCTTTTGGTTCTGATTCTTCTTTACAATATGTTTAGTTTGGAAATTTTTTAAATGGCTACATTTTCATTATAGAAAGAGTTTGGAAAGAAGCTTTGTGTTCCTCTTTTGCAAAAAGCCAAACCAAACCAAAAACCAGTTTATGTAATGTTTAAATTAATTGTTCTTTAAGTGATTGATTTAATTCACTTATACTTTACATGGTCTTCAGTTTTTACCTTTGCAAATTCATTTACGGCTTTTTTCATATTGGGGTCATATACAGATATTCTATTTCATGTTATGATAACCTGAGCGTTTTATATTTAAATGTTCATCCATTTCACTTATAAGTTTTTTGGCACATAGTTGGTCAAAAATAGTTCCCAATCATTTCTTTTATTTCATATTTAATAAGTTATGAATTCTCCTTTCTTTTCATTTCAGTATCATTTAGTTTCCCTCTTCTTTTCGAATCAAAGGTGGTTGTTGTTATTTAGGCATTTCAACCATGTCCAACTTTCAAGACCTCATTTGGGTTTGTTTGGTTTTTTTGGCAAAGATACTGTTGTGTTTTGCCATTTCCTTTTCCAGATCATTTTGTAGATGAGGAAACTGAGGCAAACAGGGTCAAGTAAGTTTTCTACAACCACATAACCAATAAGTGTCTGAAGCTAGATTTGAGCTGCCTTCCTGACTGGAGGCCCAGCACTCTTTCCACTGTTCCAACTGCCCCATCTAAGGAATCACTCTAGATATTTTTTTCAAGAAATATTTCTGTTTTATTTATCAGTACAGTGGAGTTTTTTATTTGCTTTCAAATTTTGTTCATCTCTTTTTTGCTTTCAGAATTTCTGTGTTGGTATATAGTTGGGGTTTTATGATTTGTTGCTTTTTAGTTTTTCCTCCTAATTTTAGTTGCATTTACATTTCTTTGATTGTTTATTGAATGTGTTTGAAATATAAATTCTCCCTTACCAGTTGCTTTCTATGCTTCTAAGAAGATTTGACATGCTGTTCCATTGCCATTTTCTTAAGTAAAAGTCTCCCATTTCACTAATTTGTTCTTTGACTCATCAATTCTTGCTCTGAAAGAACACTTTTTTCTTCTTACCCTTTGAAAACATTAGCACTGCATGTCCCTTCTTTTAGTTGCTTAAATAAATCTACCTTTCTAGATTCTCTGGCTTTGTATTTAGTATTTGGTCTTTATATTTCAAACTTCCTATTCAATTACAATCTTTCATAAGGGAAGTTGGAAATTCCCCTATTCCACTACAGGTTCGTTTTTGCCCTATAGGATTATATTCAACTTTGCACGTTATTCTTGACTGTAAGACTATCTGTTTGTCATTTGGAGCATTATATTCCAGTATTTCCTTTTTTTAGAAGAAAAGCTTCTATTTCTTCTGTGGTCCTGATGACAGTTCCTTGACACTTAGCATGCTTCTTTCTGTATTTTTTCTTTCATGTGGAAGCTTTAATTTTGTTGATGGCCTTCCTGGGAATTTTCCTTTTGCAATTCATTTCAGGAAGTGACCAATGGGATTTTTTCTATCTTTTCTTTGCCTTCTTGTTCTAATAACTCTGAACAGATTTTATTTAACTTTCTTGAAATACGGTGTGTAGCACTCAATTGGGTATCTTACCCTATAGGAAAGCAAAGGGGAAAGGAATAAAGGAGGGGGTGAGGAAATGATAGAACTGGCAGCAGATTGGGGGAGGGGGTAATCAGAAGCAAACACTCCTGAAAAGGGTCAGGGTCCAAGGAGAAAATAGAATAAGTGGGGGGGGCAGGATAAGATGGAGGGAAATATATTAGTCTTTCACAACACATGTACAACCTATATTGAATTACTTGTCTTCTCAACGAGGGTGGGTGGAGAGGGAAGAAGGGAGAGAATTTGGAACTCAAAGTTTTAAAAATAAACGCTAAAAAATTGTTTTCACATGCAACTGGAAAATAAGATATACATGCTATGGGGTTTAGAAATCTATCTTGCCCTACAAGAAACTAAGGGGGAAGGGGAAAAGGAGGAGTGAGAGAAGGGAGTACAGACAGGGGGAAGGGATTATCAGAATGCATGACATCTGGGAGCGGGGAGAGAAGAGATGGAAAGAAAATTTGGAACTCAAAATCTTATGGAAATGAATGTTGAAAACTAAAAAGATTAAAATAAATAAATTAGAAGAGAAAAAATAGCAGATAAGCTTTTTTTCAGATCTAGGAGATTTAAGAAAGGAAAGAGGAAGAAGAGTAAAAAAAGATACATTTAATGTAGAAGGAAGTGGTAGGACTTACTATTATTCATAATTGAGGTATGTGTGTGTGAAGAATATACAAACACGGAAGAAAAAGAGGGGGATTGAGCAAAAGATGAACCCCATTCTTATGTAAAACAGAAAAAGAAGGTGGAGCACATACAAATTCAACAAAGGAACAAATGGAGATATGGAGGGAGAGGGGACTAATATTGGACAGGAAATAATCACAAGTCAAATAAACTTTTGATGCTGAAAGGGAAATTAGAAGGGTGGAGAGGAAAGTACTAGAATATAAGGGGGTGCCTTACATTGCCTCTTGATGATTGTGACATATGAATGGAATGGAATGTTATTGAACCTTAAAAATAATCAAAGAAATGATTTCAGAAATCCTAAGCAACATAAACTGAAAAAGCAGAACCTGGAGAAAAATTTAGATAAGGACAAAATTACAAAGAAAACAATGCTGAAAAGCTTAATAAGTTTGGTTAAAGTAATGACCAGTCATTTTTCCAGAGGATGTATAATGAAGCATGTTGCCCACCTCCTGAGAAGTGATAGAAACAATGTGCACAGACATAACATTTTTTTACATCTCCATCATCGTAGATTATTACCAGGGCATAGCCACATCGTCCAAAAGTGCTAAAGAGATAGAACTTGGTCCTGTTACAAAGGCTAGGAACAGAGTCTGAAGACTTGTAAAAACACAAAACACTCCTAACATCATGATGAAATATTATAGATTCATTGAAGCCTAAAAGATAAAATAAATGGAGTTTTAGAACATTGAAATTTTGCTTTTAATTTGGGGAGATAGGTGAAAATTATGAGAGAAAGCAAGGGTGACAAAATATGATGATACAAATAGAAAGAAAAGGGTGTCAAAACATTTTTAAAAAATTTTCAGGTGAGCAGCAAGCAGTTTGCAAGGGGACACAGGCAAGCAGAGCAATCTTGTTATTAGGTCAAATTTAACATTCATTTAAAAGTGTAATGTAAGCTAAAAATACTTTTTTATATTAAAGTGCTCATTTCTTGACATTCAAGAAGTTTACAAAACAAGTTTAAATTATAAAAACACTTCATTCAGCTGTTTTTAAAGAGTGTTAATGGTGGGTTACAAAAACAACAGAATGCATTGTTAGACTTCAGCTCTGTATAAATAATGAAAACTACACCATAGATTGATTGCACAGTTTTCCTAGGTAATATTTATTTACGAGTTTTGGGATTGTTATAAGTCTATGCTGTTGTGTGATTGCAATATAAATCTGTGTGCACTTCTATATGTCTGAATCATATAGTTTCACTACTGTAAGTACAGTAAAAGTACCTTGGATTTTATTAAGCTGGAAGTTTCCCAGAGGTGTGGTTTAGCACTAGTTTCCAAATTCCTGTCTTGTTTTTGAAAAAGAGATCATTTGATTTAAGTTCTTCCTGTCACAAATTGACCATATATTCTTGTACACATTTCAGATGCAGAAAATAATGTCATCTGCCCAATTATTTTAAATTACTTACTCCTATAGAAATGACAGACATGCACATTTGCTTTTAATTATATGTGTTTAAGATGCATTATCTAGAAGTATTTAATATTAGAGTTGAAGAGATCATAGAGATTATATGGTCTAATCTTCTCATTTTACAGATAAGGAAGAAGTAAAATGACATGACCTCAGAGAGATAAAATAGCGACCAAGTGCAGACAGTCAAAAAACATTATTCGGTCAGTCAAACTAGGCAGCTAGGTGATACAATAAGATAGAGTTCTAGGTCTGGAGTCAGGAAGACTCATCTTCTTAAGCCAAATCTGGCCTCAGACACTTACTAGCTATGTGACCCTGGGGAAGTCACTTAACACTATTTTCCTCAGTTTCCTCATCTATAAAATGGGCTAGAGAAAAAACTATCAAACCACGCCCACATCTTTGCCAAGAAAACCCCATTTGTGGCCATGGAGAGTTGGATGTGACTGAAAAATGAATGAACAACAACAAGAATGTGCCAAAAACTCTACTAAGTGCTTGTCAGGCACAGAACAGTCTCTGCCTTCAAGGAGCTCCAATCACAAGACTATGTAAAAGCAACTAGGTACAAATAAGTTCTATACATGATGGGCAGGACATAATGAATAGAAGA
Source organism: Notamacropus eugenii (assembly GCF_028372415.1). Taxonomy (NCBI): domain Eukaryota; kingdom Metazoa; phylum Chordata; class Mammalia; order Diprotodontia; family Macropodidae; genus Notamacropus; species Notamacropus eugenii. Next base: position 108,362,817 of record NC_092872.1, on the reverse strand, counting down.
AAGGTGCTAGAATTAGTGCTAGCAGCTATATCAGATCTCAAGTTCCTAACTTCCAAGTAAGTGTTCTTGAGATCACAGAACGCCAGAGCATGTCATATTACATTGCACTGTTCTACACTGCACTATCCTACATATGCCATTTAGATGCCGTGTGACATAATAGAAATTCTGATGGACTTGAAGTCAGGAGAGGCTTGGGTTTGAATTCAGATCTCTGATGTTTGCATTCTGTATAATTATTTCTTAATTTTTTTTGAGACTCAGCATACTCATTTGTAAAATAAAAATAGAAACACCTATAAGAACTACTACTTCACAGGCTTATTGAAAATCTCAAATGAGATCATGTGTGGAAGGTTTTTGTTTTAATGATGCGTAAGCATTAGTTGATAAGCTGGTTGATTTTAGAAAAACGTGGAGAAGCCTTCATGGAGTCATGAAGGGGGAAATAAACAGAACCCAGACAATATTGTGTGAAGGAGCACCAATATTGTTCTAAGAACAACTATGAATAACAAAGTAATTTTGAGGGTTGCAAATACTCAAAACAACCACAAGGGACCTATGAAGGAAGATGCTATCCATCTCTCAGAGAAGGAATTGATAAAGAGTATGAACAGTATGGTTTTATGTAGATATGTATATACAGATACATCCATCTATCTATCTATACATATATAGATACACACATACATACATATAATGTCTAATGGTGGCCTTCTCTAATGTGGGGTGGGGAGTGAGGGAGAAAAAAATGTCCAGCAGAGAACAAAAGAAAACTCAGAAACACAGGAAACAGAGTCCCTTTGAAAACAAGATGCAGTATTTATTGCATAGTGTTTCAAAAACAAATAAACAACGTGAAATGGATATTCATGGTTTCATATTGAATCCCCTTTTTGTGTTGTGAAGTGTACATGGAAATGGGGATTTTCGTATTTAAATTCAAAATGAATTAACTTTTCTTTTTAAAAAATTACCTAACACAGTATGTTAACTTTGAACCTGTAATTCCTAAGCAAAAGCTCCTAGTCTGTTTTCTCCCTGTTTGGTCTCCTTAGCTAGATGAAACCACAGCTCAGAAATCTAAAATCTTATTTTAAACTCACTTCTTTCTTCCAGTAAAGTGGAAGCAGGACACAGGGAGTCTACTCACAATAGTTGTCACAGTATGATTGGAGAGCATTATTGAAAATATCAGTGAATCTCATTGTTGTGACTGCATTGATTAATCAAGATAGCAGAATTTCCAACCCCCAGGTCTTGTCACTTCCAGTCCCCAGAAGACCTACAGTACATAGTTGTAGCTTAACTTAATCCCTTAAAGTGCAAAACTGAGGAGAAATGCTGCTCAGATGTCCCGAAGACCCTTGAATCTTTGAATTTCCCAAAGTTTGCTTTTCTCATGTTTAATTAAAAGTGACAAACTCTTCCCTACTTCTTTTACATTTTTTTCTCTGTATCATAACATTATCTATGTAGCGGGTAAGCTGTATACCAGGTAGCTCTAATTTACCTAAATGTTCAGCTACAATCCTACGACAGATATTGGGGCTGCGCAGATATCCTTATAGCAAGCATGTAAAAGTATATCATTGGCCCTGCCAAATTCCTCCCATTGTTTAGAATCTTTTGGGACAGTAAAGAAAGCATTGACTAAATCAGTAATTGCGTATCAAGTCCCATCATATTTCTGGATCCTTTCTATTAAGGTAACGGTATCTGGAACAGCAACATACAAGGGAAGAGTCACCTGTCTATAATCCACTGTCCTCCATGTTCCATCTGACTTTTGCTCTAGTCAGATAAGATTTATTCCTTTGAGTGGTTGTAGAGACTAACACTCCTGTCTCAACATACTCCTTTACAGTATTGGTAATTTCATGTTGCACACCTGACACACAGTATTGCTTTAAAGAAATTGCTTCAGAAGGTTCAGGTAAAGTCACTGGATTCATTTTTATTTTACCCACTAAAACTGCATTAATTTCTGTCTTTGTTACTACAAATTGGAATCTCCTCTCAGGTAAATTTAAAGTCATACCTCTCAATACATCTATTCCAATTCAAGAATAGGTATAATTACCACAGTATAGTCTTTCTCAGGTAATTGTCCAATTTTCATCATTAATTTGACTTGTCCTGTGATGGTGATAGGAGTTCCATGTTTAAGCTTCTCATATATAAGAGGGATCTCTGCTCTAGTATCTAGTAATGCCCTAGCTACAGTATTTGATTCATTTTTCCAATATATCATTAAACTAATATATGGTCTATAATCTTATCTGCGTATTTCTTTAATCTGAGTTGGGGCTCAGCCAATTTCCTAGTCTCTCTGAAGGTGTGATGAACTTGGATACAATGTTTCAGGAAAATCTGTAGGGGCAGTTGTTTCTCTATTGTGTCTAGTACCAAGTCCCTTTTCTTGGTACATTCTGTCTGGTTCATTAGTTGGAATACCATCTATACTTCCAAAATCCACCCCTGCTCTCAATACAATTGTAAAAAAATTCTCTCCCTGCCAGTCTATTCTGACTTTGAATCTGCTGGCTATTTACTCTTCTCTCAAGGAAATTTTTCTTTTCCCCTGTCCTCTAAGTCACTTAACTGTGAAATTATATCCCATACCTCTGAAAGAGGGTACCCTATTTCCCCAATTATTAGAGTCAAAAGAAGGTGCTTGTAAGCAGGAGGAGCTATCTCCACTATTATATTCCTATGGGAAACTGTTAAGGGGGTATCACAGTTTGCATCTGCATTTCTGATCATTACAGCAGTTTTCATTACCTCCTCCTTTTACTTTCTTATACAGTCCCCAAGTGAATACCAGGGGCCATATAGGATCAGTAGGATACTGCTTAGTGCATCCTTCCACAGCTAAAGCTAACAGATTAGTCACATTGTTACCTTCTTGAATGTTGTTATCTTTAAAGATGCTGTACAAAAGGATTCTGATTGATACTTATAAATTTCAAGCAATTCATGCCATCTATAGATATTCCTCTGGCCCCTTCATCACTGATTCTCATCATCCAAGATATTACCAATTCTCCCATCCTTTGGGTGAACTGACTCAAAATATCTGTGACCTCCTGCTGAGTAAAATCCTCAATTACCTCTCTTAACACTGTGTTCCCTTCTTGGTTTTCCTGTTTTTGCCTTAGTATGGGGTGAGTTTTGCCTGAGAAGTCTCTCCCTGTAACATTGTTTCATTTTCCAACTGTGACTGTATTGTATTTTCCACCCACACACTGTCCTGGCAGTCATCATCATGGCGAGTAGACTAGGTCTGTACAAAAGTTGTATGTACACTTCTTTGGCCAGCCTTCTGCTTCTTCCTAGCTAAATGAGCAGCCTTTTATTCCACCTGAGACCCCTCAGCTTGCTCTTCTAAAGGAGAGCCCAAATATTGAGACTTCCCATGCAAACTAGCCAACTCTTTTTCCATCTGAATTTCTTCCTTCCGTAGCTTGTCTCTGCTTTTACACATAATATGGTAACTTGTTAATAATATCTACCTCTCCTACACACCCCTGCCAGTTCTTTCCCTGGTTTTATTGGTATTCCTTGCAAACACCTGTCCAGGTCACTAGAGTTCCCCTCCTGTAATCTCGGTTCCCAGTTCTCACAGGGTCCAGTGCTATTAGCCCATTCCCTTGCCAAGGAAGAATATGGCAAATCCTCCCATCTTGGGATATCCCTTTCTTCCTCTAAATGCTTTCTACCTCCAAATAGAGATTTTATACCCTGCTATCATGTTCATGAGGCCAAATGTATCATCCAGGCAATATTCACATCACCAAGGGCAACTATGAATATGGCAGTGTAATTCTGAATCACAAAGTATAACAGACTCTCCATATTTAAGTCAGAAGAAAAACATTAATTTAAACACCAGAAAGGCAAATCCCAACACCAGAAAGCTAAATCCATCATAGTAACCAAGAAATCAATTGTAATGGTAATTTAAATAGGAAGATCTTTCCCACTCCTTAATAGAACCATGTGACTTGCTTCAACCACAAAGGAAACCTAAATCATATGTGGTGGGAGGAGCTTGCTGAATGAGTGGAACAGGAAAGGTGGAGCAGAACTGAGAGGAAGTGAGTGAGAGTAATTAGGGTCAGAGAGAGAAAGAGGACACAGGCAAGCAGACAGCTATGCTCCTGAGTGTTTGTTTGTGGGAAGGACCCAGCAGGGAGGTGGAAGGGTGGGGAGGGCTTGAAAATGGCTTTGTCCCCTGCAGTGCTACTGTATATTGACTTCTTGGCTACTATGTTGTATTTGACTTTCTGGTTTTGGAATTTGATTTCCTTTGTCTGAAAAATGTTTTTCTTCTGCCTTCTATATGGAGAGTCTGTTATACTTTGTGGTTGAGAACTATGATGGCATGTTCATAGTCACCACCATACTGTCAATATTACCTTGGTAAAACATCAATACACATTAGCACTGTAGGGGACAAAGCCATTTCCAAGCCTTCCCATTCCCCCTTCCTGCAAGTCACATGGGCCTATTAATGAATGGGGAAGATCTTTCCATTTAAATTACTGTGACAATTTTCTGTACCAGGTTTTCATGACATCATTTTCTCCTCATTCTCCTTCTATCTGTCTAATCACTCCTCAGTCTTCTTTATTGTATTTTTATCCAGGTCATATCCACTAACTCAAAGCTCTAGTGTGGGCTCCCCTTTTTATTTCTTTCTGTGTTCTATATCAGCTCTCATGAATTCAAAAAGAAGAGAATGTTTCTGGAGGGTTAGGTCAATTTCATCAACTCTGTCCTTCAGAGACAATTGATCTAGAAAGACTAGTCTATAAATAAAGAAGTAAAAAGAGAAAACCTGGACCCAAGAATAATAATTGGTTATTAATGGAAAAATAATAATTTCTCTCATTCCTCCTTTGTTGTTTTTTAGAGACGCAGTCTCCTCAATGAATCCTTCATCAAGGAATTTTAACTATGGAGCTTATGATGGAAAGCAATGTTAGTGGAGGAGAGAGAGACATCGCCCAGTGCATTGACATGACCCATTGGGGGCAGTCCCCTTTGACAAGCAGGACTTACAGATAAAAGGCACACCATGGAAAAGTAAATAACTGGAAAAAAAAGTAAAGTTATCCATTTCATTGGTCCATCAGTTCAGACATCTCATCTCATACAGTTATGTAGTTCTCTAGTCCTCTAGAAATCTTATCTTCTTAGGAATGTTGAGATCGGTGGGACTTCTAAGTAGCCTCTAGCAGTTCAGGTTACTTGTAAAAATTCTCTTTTTCTGCTAAAAGTCTTTTACAAAATAGATCTTAATACAATTGTTAAGTTTTCTTTGTTTTTTGTTGTTGGTTTGCTTTTTGTCAATAACCAGACAACCAATAACCAGTGAGAGTTAATTCAAATCTTAGGTCTCCACTATTAGAATATCAAATTGGAAACCTTTTAGACCAGATAATTGACATTTTTAGTTTAGCCAATTTTCATGTTGATATATCCAAGAAACTCTAATATAAACTGAAAAATTAGAAAACTATGAACCCAATTTATATTTGACACCATTCATTCCCCCTTAGGAGGATGAGATTCTGTTAAGGAACTAAGAACATTTTTTAATAAGATGACCTCTAATGCACAACTGAAATCTGTTAAAGTTCCCATCTTAACTACAATTGTAGCAAAAGTATTGGGATAGAATACACACACATACATAATTTTTGAAAAGTGTTTATTAAATAAGCTGTTTATAATATTTTTAATTCCTAGCCATGTTCAAATGAATAACCTCTAGTAAAAGTGAATATCTTTTTTAAGTGGATATCTCTTTAAGGCATTTATAAGATAGGCCATAAGGCATTCTTTTTTTAAGAGCTTAACTGCACAGAAATTCTTTTCATTAACACGGTTGGGTATAGAAATCTCTTTTGCCATACAAGGAAGCAGGAAGAAAGGGGAAGAAGAGGTAATAAAAAGGAGAGTGAATTGGGAAGGGCAGTGGTCAGAAGGAAAACAGACTTCTAAGGAGGAACACAGTACAGGAGAGAGAAGGATAAACAGGGGAAAACAAGATGGAGGGAGATATGTGGTTAGTCATCATAACTATGAGTGTGAATGGGACAAACTCATAGATAAAATGAAAGTGGATATTAGAAAAAGAATACCCCCAGATTAAGGACAAAATATTACTAGCAACAAGAAAAAAACCAATTTACATATGGTGGCACCACAGCTAGAATCACACAAGACCTAGTAGTGGTGACACTGAAAGATCACAGGTCTTAGAATACTATATGTGTGTGTATTTGTCCTTCATTGCCGAAGAAGACCATGCCATCAGAGAAATGATGATATGATTTGCACTTGACTTTGTTTTGTGTGAGGGAGGGCTGTGCATGTCATCAGCCTCACTTTTCCTCCAGAGCCATCTCAATCCAGTGACTAGATATTCATCAGGATGACTGGAGATGACCCAGGATGAAGCAATTGGGATTAAGTGACTTGCCCAAGGTCACATAGCTAGTGATGTCAAGTGTCTGAGGTGAGATTTGAACTAAAGTCCTCCTGACTTCTGCACTGGTACTCTATCCACTGCACCACCTAGCTGCCCCAGAACACTGTATATCAAAGAGCAAAAGAACTGGGCTTCGGCTGAAAATATCATATCCAGCAAAACTAAGCATAATTCTGAATAAAAAAACTGGACATTTAATAAACTGAGATTTTCGAGACTTTGTTCAAAAAAAATCTGAACTTAATATAAGATTTGACATATAAGAACCAAGAGAAATAAAAGATACACATCAGCAACCAATTACAAGGGACTCAAATAAGAATAGACCATCTACCTTTTATGTGTCTAAAATGTAAAACCTATGTCTAAAATTGTTGTTAATAATTAGGTAGCTTATAATAAAGATTGGGGGAGACGAGTAGAATATGACTTCAAAAAGTGAAACTGTTCAAGAACAGCTAAAAGAGTAATTATCTCATACAAATGAGGTATGAGAGGAAAAACCAATACAGAGGAAGGGATCTTTAGAGGGATGGGTAAGGGAGGGATTGGTCAAAGGAATGTACAAAAGGATGTTTTGATTTATGGGAAGGGGAGAATAAGAGAGGAAGTGTTGGGTGAGGATAGGTTAAGTAAGAGGAGGGCAAGGTAGTGGGTAGAAGTAAAGTAGAGGAGTTAGGAGAGATAGGAAAAAAGAGATATGTACAAACATAAAAATAAGGATTAGGAGTAAAATCTTTTAGGGAAAGTATACGTTTATGTATGTAGGTATGTATATATATATATACATATATATGTATGCATATATATGTGTTTATCAATATCTGTATGTAAATATATCGATTCTTAATTGTAGCTGAGGAGCAAGAAGGCAGGAAAAAAGAACAAGGTAAATAAACGTACAGCAAAGAACCAAAGAAAACCTATAGGGAAGCAAAGATGGATAGCTTTCAACGCAGCATGTACCATTTAATATATAGGCATGCTTGAAATGGAAAGTCATTGCTATATATTCTGAATCCACTCCTATATTTTGATGGACACATGGAATATTTTTCTTTTCATATTTTATAGTTAAGTTTATAATAGGTTTCTTTTTCTTTTTTTATTTTGTCTTTAAGTTTTAGTATTTATCTAAAATTAAAAAAAAAGATTTGAGAAAAGAAAAAGTATTAAAAACCAGAATTCTACAGTATGTTGCTTTCATGAAACACACTTGAAACAGAGACATGTATAAAGTTAAAAAGGTTGAAGCAAAATCTATAATGCTTCAGCTAAAGTAAAAACAGAGCAGGCTTAACAAAGCAAAAGCAAAAATAGATCTAATTAAAAGACATAAGTAAGGAAACAACCTCTTGCTAAAAGGTACCATACACAATGAAGTAATATCAATGTTAAGAATATATCTACCAAATGGTATAACGTCCAAATTCTTAAAGGAAAAGATAAATAAGTCACAAGAGGAAACAGAGAATAAAAGTATACCAGTGGGGGACCTCAACTTTCCCTCTCAGAACTAGAAAAAAATAAAATAAATAAGAAATTTAAAAAAAAACAAGAAAGACATTAAGGAGATGAATAGAATTTTAGAAAAGTTAAATATGATAGACCTCCAGAGAAAACTGAATGGGAATAGAAAGGAAGCAGTACATGTATAGGTGCCACTATACAAAAATTGACCATGAATTAAGCCATAAAAACCTCAAAACCAATATAGAAAAACAAAAATATTAAATGCATCCTTTTCAGATAACAATGCAATACAAAATACATTCAATAAAGGGCTATGGAAATACAGACTACAGATTAAATAATCAAATCCTAAAGAATGGGTGGATCAAAGAACAAATCATAGAAAGAATCAATAATTTCATTAAAGAGAACAACAACAATGAGACAACATGCCTTAATTTATGGGGTAGAGCCAAAGCAGTACTTAAGCAGAAATTTCTATCTCTAAAACCTTAAATCAATAGAGAACGACCAGATGAAGGAACTGGGGATGCAAATAAAAAACTAGAAAAAGAGCAAATTAAAAATCCCCAATTAAACACTGACTTGGAAATTCCTTTTATGAATACGAATTTCCCTTATCCACAATTTTCTTAACTTTTTTGAAATTTTGAAAAAGCTTTTTATACCTTTCAGATTATTCTGTTAAGAATTTGGTAACGTTATCATCAAGGTTCTGATCAAAACCTATTTTTCATCCTGTGAATCAATGAGTGAGTAAGCATGTGTTAAGCACCTCCTATTTCCTAGGGACTATGCCAGGCACTGTACCAGATGCTAAAGATAAAACAAACAAACAAACAAAAAGATACAATCCGTATTCTCAAGGTTTCAGAAGCTCTTGTCAAAGAAAAAGTATCATTCCTCAGAGTTGGTAGTATTGTGTTATTGAATAGTAAACACAGTGTCCGTTTGTTTCTACTTCTTATTTATTTACTTTATTGCATTAGATTGCTTTCTATTATCTATGATCATCTAATTTTGAAAATCACTATTTTGCAGTACAGCTTAAACTCTGATATAACCAAACTATACTCTTTCCTACTTTTTTCATTTATTTTCTTTTATATTTTTGACCTTTTATTTATTCAAAAGAATTGTTATTTTTTCTAATTTTATAAAGCATGTCTTTGGCAATATGAATAAAGTTACATTAATTCTGTAGACTAATTTTGGTAGCATTGTAATTTTTATTATACTAATATGGCCCAGTGATGAATACTGAACTCTAGTTCTTTCAGTCTATTGTTTTCATTAAAATTGTTTTGTGATTATGTTTATGCAAATCCTAAATGTAGTTTGGTTGTGTAACCTCCAGCTAGCTAATACATTTCATTGTTACTTGAAATGTCTCTTCCTAGCTCTTTCTCTTGATTTTGTTAATATTATATAGAAAGAGTCTTCCTGTCAAGTAGATTTTTTTAATGGAAGTAGATCCAGTTCCCATATACTTATTTTAGCAAAGCCCTGAAATTGTCATCATACTGAATAGAGAAAGACATCCAATGAGGAACTAGAGGGACTTCTTTCAGAATTGTACAAAAAGTCAGTCAGAGATCTATAGGCAATAGGAAAGGGGTTGACCAGCAAATATAGCACAATACATTCAAACAACCAGCAGGCATAGGTCAAAGACATGTGTCTTGCAAGGATATGTGACAAAAGTCAGCAAATAATGCTGCTGAAATAGCCCCAGTGTAGCCAGGAAGGAAGGTTGGAAATCTTGGAAAATATTAAATGTGGCAGCAACCAGTGTGGCACAGTAGCTCCCAACTCTTGTGTGCAATTACATAAGTTCCTCTCTCCCTCCCCATTTCTTCCTTGTGATGGCTGCCTTGCTATCTTCATCTTGATCTCACCAGTTTGGACAATTTGTCTAATTTCTGTGCCATTTGCCCCTTCACCCTCTCTAACCTATAAAAGTATAATTGAAGCATCACTTCCTGCTGCCATTGTGTATGTGTGTGTTTGTGTGTGTGTGTGTGTGTTTCTGGTGAGTACTCAAAGAACCAAGAATGGCTGCTCCCATTTCATAATTCCATTAAGTAATTAGCAATTCATCTGTGTAGTTCAGGTACCTAGCAGTTCCAAGATCCATACTAAACATTGAGAGCCCCAAAATCCAGCACTCTGAACTGCAAAGATCTATGCATGCCTAAAATTGGAAAGCAGAGATAAGTGAAGGAGGACAGTTGACCCATCATGAGGCCAAACAGACCTGACTACCTTATCCAAAAAATTCAGCAGGTATGGAATCTAGTTTTGGCACAAAAGCATAGGTCAGGAATTAAAAATGAACAGATGAGTAAACGAATGAAGTCACCAAAGAGTGCATAAATTGTTGTAGATCTAATGATACCTTAAAATCCAACCTAAGAGGGAAGAGCAAAATGTGATAAATAAACATATTGGAATATTATTGATATATAAGAATTTATCAAAGAGGTAAAGTTCAGAAGATCCTGAACTGATGCAGAATGAACTAAGAAGAACCAAGAGAACAATTTAAACAATTGTGATACTAGTGTAAAGAAAGACAACTTTTGAAGACTTAAGTAATAAGTATTAAATAATAAACATAATTGTATAAGCAGAGACTCAGGGCAGCTATGTGGTGCAGTGGATAGAGCAGGAGTCAGGAGGACCTTAGTTCAAATCTCACCTCAGACACTTGACACTCACTAGCTATGTGACCTTGGGCAAGTCACTTAACCCCAATTGCCTCATCCTGGGTCATCTCCAGTCATCCTGATGAATATTTGGTCACTAGATTGAGATGGCTCTGGAGCAGAAGTGAGGCTGGTGACCTGCATAAGCCCTCACTCACTCAAAACAAAGTCAAGCGCAAGTCATGTCATTACTTCTCTGATGGCATGGTCTTCTTTGGCAATGAAGGATGAACACAAACAATAAGTAGAGACTCAAAGGGGAAAGTTGATTTTTAAAGAGACCTATGTGAATACTTAAAAGAAATGAAGTAAGAAGCAGTAAATGAAATTTAAAAATTGGAAGGAGAATAAATAACTTAGAGAAAAGTATTAAACTTTACTTAAATAAAAGGTTCACTGAAAGCTAGAAGAGACAACACTGAAATTAATGACTCAATGAGACAGCAAGAAATGTTAGAGTAAAACCAAAAGACTAAAAAGTTTTTAATTGTATAAAATTTATTTATTTTCAGTTCTCAACGTTCACTTCCACAAGAATTTGAATTCAAAATTTTCTCCCCATTTCTCCCCACTCTCCGCTCCAGGATAGCATGCACCCCATCTACTCCTTCCTCCAGGCTGTCCTCCCTTCTGTTACCCACCCCTCTTCCATCCCCCTTCCCCTCTATTTTCCTGTAGGGCAAAAGAGATTTCTATACTCCATTGCCTGTATAGCTTAATTTCCAGCTACATGCTAAAACAATTTTTAACATTCATTCTTAAAACTTTGAGTTCCATATTCTCTTCCTTCCTCCCTCCCCACCCACTCTCATTGAGAAAACAAACAATTCAATATAGGTCATACATGTGTAACAGTGCAAAGCACTTCCATAATAGTTATGTTGTAAAAGACTAACCACTACCCTATCCTGCCCTCCATTTATTCCATTCTCTCACTTGACGCATCCTCCCACAGTAGTGTTTGCTTCTGGTTATCCCTTTCCCCAATTTGCTGTCCCTTCTATTATCTTCCTTTTCTTATTCCCTTCCCCCTTACCTTTCTGCAGGGTGAAATAGATTTCCATATCCAATTGAGTGTGTGTTATTCCCTCCTTAAAGGAAATCCCATGAGGGTAAGGCTCACTTATTTCCTTTCATCTCCCCCCTCTTCCTGCCATTGTAAAAACTTTCTTCCCTCTTTTATGTGAGATGATTTGCTGCATTCTACCTCTCCCTTTCTCTTATTCCTAGTACATTTCACTCAAGAGTAAATTTTATTTTTTTAGGTAATCTCCCTTCATATTCAGCTCAGCCTATGCCCTCTATCTATGTGTATGTATATATACATACATATGTGGGTATACGTATATATGTATATACATACATGTATATATGTATATACATATATGGGTACATGTGTATGCATACACATATATGCCCATGTGCACATACATACCTACACATAAAGTATACATACATATATGCCCATACACACATATGTATGCATGTATGTATGTTTATGTATTCTCTCTAATGACCCTAAAACTAAAAAAGATCTCATGAATTACAAATCACAATTCAAGAAATGAAAACTGCCAAGATCTTTTAGAGTCACAGGCCAAAGTAAAAATAGAAAGAATGTACTGCTCATCTCCTGAAAAGAAACCTAAAAGGAAAACTCCAAGAAATATCATAGCCAAAAATTCAGAACTCACAAATTAAATAAACAGTTCATCCAGAAAGGAGTAGTAAAACTACTAAGTCTTCAGTAGTAAGTGCATCTCTTGGCCTTAGCATCACCAACATTGTCTTCCATTCACTTAAATGAAATAAAGCTTCATGGATACAACCTCACAGTAAAATTACCAAAGAAATAAGATCAGGAGGACCCAAGGTTTGGAAGCTTCTACAATAAATGAGAAAAGAACTTCTAATAAATTATTCCAAAAGATATCACCTTAAAAGCAACAACTGCTTAGACTACAAAGTTAAATATAATTCTACAAGGATTAAAGGAGATTGTTAAAGGATGAGAGAACTTTCAAGTATTTTTGATGAAAAGCATGAATTTTGAAATACAAATATAAGGGAACTGATAAATATATATTTATTTGAGCAAGTGGAAGGGACTTTTTAATGATGTATTATAATGATATAATACAAACATTCTGCTAAAAGCAGAAGATTGTCGTTTCCAAATCTTCATGCCTTGAAAGGTTCTTGAGGGAGTCAAATAAGAAACCTAGTGGTGAACAGGTTCTATTCTAAGGGTTTTAAGAGTGGTAAAAGAAAGGATAGTAAAAGAAATATACTAATGTAAAAAGATGGAAAAGGTGGCTTATTATTTATCATAAAGAATGCCCATTAATTGAGGAATTAATAAAATGTGATGAAGGAACGTATTGGAATATTATTGTTCTGTAAGAAATTATGAAAAGAGGTAGAGTTCAGAGGATCCTGGGGAGTATGAACTGATGCAGGATGAAGCAAGCAGAACCAGGAGAACAATTTAAACAAGCATGATACTAGTGTAAAAAAAAAAACTTTTAAAGACTTAAGAACTTTGATCAGCCGTATCTATAGAGGTCCTATGATGAATTTTGAGACCTACCTCCTGATGGATTGAAAGTATAGAAAGCAACATAAAATTATATAGATATTGTTACTGTATAGATTGATTTTTTTCAACTACAGTTATTTATTTCAAGGTTTGTTTGTTTTTTTAATTGCTTATGTTTTTAATTGGGGCTAGGGGTAGCGAATGTATTTGGAATTAGTGATGCCAAAAAAGAAAGAGGGCCTTTGAAACAAATACAAAGAAGAGAATAGAACATAGAACAAACTGGTTGGTTTTGAAAATAATGTAAGAATTTTATCATATAAATTTTTTTCTAAAAAAAGCAAGTAGTAAGAAATGTCAATTCATGTTTTTTATCCTCTTCTTGTTTTCAATTTTATAGATAGAAAGGTTTATTTTTGGTTAGAATGTTTAAATTCAGGATAAAAATATAAAATTAAAATTTCAAAAGTATTATGCAGAAAAGTTGATGATTTTTAAAATTTTTTTTGCAACTTGCTACTTTAGTGAAGAAATTATCACAATTTGTTCGTTGACGCTCTAGTGTTTTCTAAGTAAATGATCATATTATCTGCAAATATAGATAATTTTACCACTCCCTTGCTTATACTAATCTCTTTTATCATCTATAGCTAACATTTCTAGTACTGTGTTAAATAACAATAGAGATGATAGACATTAAAACTTTACCCCAATATTACCATAAAAATTCCTAGTATTTCTCCATTGTATAAAATCTTAGCTCTCATATTTAGATAGATACTTTTTTATTATATGAAAGAAAGATCATTTTATTCCTATGCATGTTATTATTCTTAACATTTCTGAGTATTTTATTTTGTAAAAGATTTTTCTTCATCTATTGATGTAATTATATGATGTATTATTTTGCTATTAATTTACTATGCTTATGTCTTTCCTAGGACTGTCATCCCTGCATTTCTAAGTTTAAACTGATCACAACTATTGAAATAATTCTTTGAACATAGGCTTTTTCTAAATAATGGATTTAATATTTTTTGTCAATATTTATTTCTGATATTTGTCTATGGTAGGGGCTCTTAACCTGGGGGAGGAGATGTCTATAAACTTTAAAAAATATTTTTATAACTATTTCAATATAATTGATTTCCATTGTAATTCTATGTATTTCATTTTGTGCATTTAAAAACAGTATTTTGAAGAACCCATAGGCTTCATCAGCGTGCCAAATAAGAACCATGATATACCCCAAAATGACTAAGAAGAGCTAGTCTATGGCTTTTTATTCCTGTTTCATCTCTTCTTAGTTTGTGCATCAGCACCATATTTGTGTCATAGAAGTGTAACACTCCCTCTGGACTTTCTCCCCAATTGAGTACTGACTACTTTCACAGGTTCCATGGTACTCTGTGAGTCCAAAGTCTTAAAACTGTAACTTATGAGCCTTCACTGCTGAGTTTACCTTTAATATTCAGTGGGTAGGCACAATGGACTCAAAGCAAAAATATTTATTAAAATAGTGCAGTCAGAATATCACCCTCCCCACCATAAATTTGGGGTGCACTCTCCCACAAATTCATACATGAGTGGGAAGAGTGGGTAGAAACTTACAGAGCCATGGTAAACACTCCCCTCTGATACTGCAGAATTCTGATATCTTTTATTTTCTCATGATTTCCTCATTCTGCTCCTTGTCTCCCCCTTTCCCCCTATCCTGGAGTTCAGAATGCATAAAATGATCCATGATCCTGCTTTTCCAGGAAAAATTCAACTCAACTCCCAACTGAAAGGGCTAATTTACCTTTAAACTCAAGATTGACTCTCTACTCTGCCGCCAGGGGTATTGCTCCTTGAATCTATTTCCTGCATCTTCTTTTTCTATCTCTGTCCATGTCTCCCTGCTCCCTGATAAATTTTTGGTCTTCTGTTTTGCAAAACTCTTTAAGATATCATGGTGGAGTACGGAGAGCAGAAGAGTCTTATCCCCTTCATCCATTACTCTCTGGTAAAGAGACAGGGATCACATACCATAAAGCTACTCCTTAATTTGGTCTTGACTGTCTCAGGTTTTGTTTTTTAAAGGGCACAGAGGGCATAGCCAATATATAGTAATCCAATGGCTAGCTAACCTGTCAATACTATCAGGGAAGTTTCACCCCAAAATAAAGATGTTAATAAGGCATACTCATCTTTGCACAGTTACTTAATGTATCAATACTTCACCTCTCTATTATCTGTCTCTTTCTGTAATAACATCAATGGAATTGCAAAGTAGAAGGTAGGGAAATCAGCTTTGTTTTTTATTTTAATTGAAGTTTGATTTTATATATCAGCTCAGTAATCTTTTTTCCTTTGATTTTCAGAATTCTTTATTGTAATTATAACCACTGCTGAAATTTTATTTCGTAGTTGCATATTTAATTCATAGTTCTCTTTTTCTCTTTTCTTAATGTGTTTAGAGATATAAATTTTCTTTGAGAGCCTTCAGTTGCATCCCATAAGTTTGGGTGTATTGTCTTATTTTCTCATCTTGGCATATTTATAGCATCCTATTATAACTGTTATTTCATTTTAAGATTACGGACAGTATGATGGCTCCTTTATCCTCAGTTTTAAGGAGTTTTTTGGATGGAAATTTATTGGTTCCATCACAATTATTCAAAGCCCCCAGTAAGCAAAATTCCTAACATTTAGATAGAATTTGAATTCTCTGCCTAACTCTCTGAACTATCTTTTATTAGACCCAGAATTCTTGGTGATTAAGATAAAATACAGTTTACTGGACATGTTTGGATACCAAAATGACAGATTATAGCAGAATGCAGTAGTAGGGGAAGTTGGAAAAAGAGATCTTTTCCTGGGATTTCCCTCAATCTGACTCTACGGATCCAAGATTCCTCAAGGATAAATGACTCTCCTTAATATTTTTTTTCTGCACCACAGCTCAGTCCCATAAGAGCATGGTTCTGCTTTTACTTGTCTATATTGTATCTATTTTTCTTTCTCTGCTTTTAGACGAAGGAGATTGGAGATGTCTACAAACTTTTGAGCTTGTGAAATTCAACATAATATACCAGCACAAGTCCAAGAGCCAGAGATCATGCTTGTATTTGTCAGAAGTCAGATAGTGAGGGGATAAATACTGATTGACTCAAGTAGCCCAGTGCTAAAGTAAGAGAGATAAGGATGCATCTACTCAGCCTTTTAATGCTGAACTTGGAGGTAGGGGAGAGGTGAATGCTACATAGAAATTGTGTGTTAAATCTGAGACTCCTCCCTCCACCCTGCAAAGACCCAGGTGGTATTGGAAAGGGGGAAATATTTGTAACTTCTATTCTTCTTATATCTTTTCACTAAATATCCCTTTGTAAACAAAATAATTAATGCCAAATGTTTTAATGAAACTCTGGGCTAATCACTGGCAGTTAGCAGTGTTTATGTGTGTGTGTCCATGTGTGTGTGTGTGTGCACGTGTATGCGTGTGTGTGTGTGTGTGTTCAACATACCAAAATGGGTCCAATAGCATTGCACTATAAAAAGACAATCACAGCTCCTCAGGGGTATGTTAGAACTTAGAAGGGGAGATACAACCAGGCTTTCTCTAAGAGTGACAATGAAGTATCATCACAACAGTAATGTTGTTATTCTTTTGTATGGTCTACAAGTTCTTCATTGCATTTTAATCTCTGAGTCTGAAACACAGGACTGGCATAGATTAGGATGAGGCCAGAATATTTAATGCAGTTTTGAAAAGTTTTAAAATCTATTTTAAAAAATAACTCATTTTTTAACATTCTTTTCCTTTTAAATTTTGAATTCCAGATTCTCTCTTTCTGCCCATCCCTCTCTCACTCACTAAAAAGGTAAACAATATGATTATCAGTTTTACAAACAAAATCATACAAAGCATATTTCCATATTAGGCACATCATAAAGCAAAGCAAAAAGAAAAAATAAAGTGAGAACGTTAACTTCAGTTTGCACTCAGAGTTCATCAGTACTCTCTGGAGATAGCATTTTTTTCAACATGAGTCCTTTGGAATTGTCTTGGATCATCATAATGATTAGGGTAGCCAAGTCTTTCACAGTTGATCATCCTTGTAATATTACTGTTACTGTGCACAGTGACTTCCTGGTTCTTCTCATTTCACTTTCCATCAGTTCATTTAGGTCTTGCCATGTTTCTCTGAAACCACAGTTTTAGCACAATAGCATTCCATTACAACCATATGACACAACTTATTCAGCAGTTCCCCAACTGATGAGCATAATAAGCATCCATAAATTTCTAATTTGTGGCCAACACAAAAAGAGCTACAATAAATATTTTTGTACATATAGGTCCTGTTCCTTTTTCCTTGATCTTTTTAGGGTACAGACTAGTAATGGTATTGTTGAATAAAATGATATACAGTTTTATAGTCCTTTGGGAATAGTTCCAGATTGTTGTCCTGAATGGTTCGACCAGTTAGCTACTCCACCAGTTAATGTATGTATTTTCTTTTATCCCCTTCAATGTTTGTCACTTCTGATAGGTGTGAGATGGTACCTCAAAGTTGTTTTTATTTGCCTTTCACTAACAAACAGTGATTTAGAATATTTTTATATAAAGACAACTTAAATTTCTTCTTCTTAAAACTACCTGTTTATATCCTTTGACCATTTCACTTTTTTTATAGGTTAGTTTGTCCCATTCACATCTACGGTCATGATTACTGTACTTTTCACTCCATCTTATTTTCTTCAGCTTATTCTTCTTTTTGTCTTTTGATCCTGTCCTCCTAATAGTTTGTTTTGCTTCTGACCACTGCCTCCCTTAATCTACCTTCCTCCTACTTCCCTATTAGGTAAGATACATTTCTATACCCAACTAAGTGTATGTGTGTGTACATACATACTAAGTGTATGTATGTATACATGTGTATATTTTCTTAAAATATACACACATATACATATAAATACATACATATGTATTCTTTTCTCTTTGAATCAATTCTGATGAGAGTGAGATTCAAGCATTGTATACCTACACTGTAAAAGCTCTTCTTCCTTTTGTGACTTTTTTATGTGAGAAAAATTTCCCCATCCTACCTCTCCCTTTCCCCTTCTCCTAGTGCATACCTCTTTCTCACTCTTACAGTTTTGTTTTGTTTTTTGGAGATCATCCAAACATAATCAACTCAAACTCACATCCTCTGTCTATGTAGACTCCTAACTGCTCTAGTAAAGATAAAGTTCTTAGGAGTTACATATATCTTTTTCCCATATAGAAATGCAAACGGTTTAACTTTGATTCCTTTATGATTAGTCTTTAATGTTTACTTTTTATGCTTCTCTTAAATTGTGTGTTTAAATGCAAAAATTTCTGTTCAGCTTTGGTCTTTTCATCAGGAATACATGGAAGTCCTTTATCTTCATTTAATACCCTTTTTTCCTCTGAAAGATTACAGTCAATTTTACTTAGACAGGTAATTTTTGGTTGTCACTGTATTGGATCACAATAATTCTTAAATTATTTCTCCTCAATCTATTTTCTAGGTCAACTATTTTTTCAATGAGATATTTCACATTCTGTTCTTTTTTTATTCTTTTGAACTGTGACTTAAAACTACTTATGGGCAATAGAGTTGTCAATCAGTGCCAGTTACATCCAGTGCCAGGAAAAGGTCCCTTGTAATTTTTTTTTTTATCAGTTTTCTCACCTCCTTGAGGTCAGTTCTCTCCTGAGAATTCCCAAAGCTATTTTTACTGCTGTCATGGTTGCCTCCAAGGCCCACTGCCTGTATTCCTGCTATGCCTTCATCTACCCCAGTATTACAGACTCCTAAGTTGTCTTAGACTGAAAAAAAGTACTTCCCTCTGACTTTTTGTTGACTACTACTCCAAAATTTGAGTTGAGGCATTATTTTAAAGTTGTTTGGAGAAGAATGTTGGAAGAGTTCAAGTGGGGTCTGGCCTTTACTCCTTCTTCTTGACTTCACCCCTCTTTTAAGCAAATGAAAGGTATTTCGGAAGAAAGGGAACCTTGGAGGACCTTGGTCTCCTCTAGTTTAAATATTATTAAGGGTTCATAGTGAGCTGTGGTAGGAACAATAGCCTAAGCTCTACCTCATGCTCCACCCTTCACCCTCATGCAACTTAGGCTGTTTCCTTATAAAAGGTATTTAAACTGTCCTTGAGACTTTATTGCCTCTGGGGATTAAGACTTGGGACAATTATCTATTCTACTGGTCACCCGTGTAGTCCACACAGAAGGGGCTGGTGCCCTTCTCTAAAATTTGTAAGCATAGATTATTAACATTCACAATATTGTGAAGCAGTGGTCAACTAAATCAATGCTCTATTCTGAATGCACATCTTTTTTTTTTTTCTCTTCTGAAGGGCCTGCTCACGTTCTGGCTAAAGAAACTTCTTTTTGTTGATTACTGTCATTGTTCCATTGTGTCTGACTCTTTGTGACTCCTAGGGGTTTTCATAGCATTTCCTTCTCCAGTTCATTTTACAGAAGGAGAAACTAGAGCAAACAGGGTTGATTGACTTGCTCAGAGACACATGGCTAGTAAGTGTCTACAGCTAGATTTGAACTTCATTCCAATTTTGAATCTAAACTACCAGGAGATAAAGTTGTCAGGTCCAGCCCACTATAGGATTCCTTTCAATGGTATAAGGAGAAAGTTTTCATTTGCCCTATGAGAATTAACATGATAGATCTTTGAGGATCTTCACAGACAAAATCAAACTAGAGCAGAATCAAGTATTTTATGATTCTTATTGAGAGCTTGAAAAAGTGATATTGAGTGACGAATGAAGAGGTGAATGAGCCTGGAATCTCCAAAGATCATATCTTGAAGGCAGAAAGGCAATCAATGACTCTAAGAGTAACACAAACGAGAATGTCAATGCTAATAGAGAATAGGGGAAAATATGATTTCTGACCCAAAAGATTCTCTACAGAATGAGATAAACCCTGATGAGAAATTAGAGCTACTGGGAGGTAAAGTAGCATTGGGAGGTGATCATGAGTGGGAACCAGAGCAGGTAGTAAGAGAGACTCAGGTTTATCCAGTGAGTGATTCAGTCAGTAAACATTTATAAAGATCCTACTATATGTCAGGTACTGTGCTAAATTCTGGGGATATAAAAAAAAAACCAAAAAAGGAAAGTTCCTATTCAGTTAGGTAATAAATATTTGTTAAGAGACTACTCTGTGTCACACACTGTGCTACATGTTAAGGATACACAGAAAGGCAAAAAAGACAGTCCTGCTCTGCAAATAATTACGTACAAACAAGCTCCATAAAGGATTGTTTGGAAATATTCAACATAGGAAAAACAGTAGCATTAAGGGGGAATCAAAATAATCTTCCTGTAGAAGAAGGGATTTTAGGTGAGACTTTAAGCTGAAAGTAAAAGAAACCAAGGAAGTCAGGAGGCTGAGATGAAGAGGGACCACATTCCAGACACGGCAGATGGTGAAAATGTCCAGTCAGTATATGGGTTTATTCTTTTTACTTAAAAAACAGAAATGAGCCAAATACTACTGGATTGCAGGGGTTTGGGGGGAAATGGGGGAGTTGGGAGTTATAAGAAGACTGGAAAGGTGGGGAAGGAGGAAGCAGGTTATGAAGGGCTTTTAACACCAAAGAGGATTTGATATTCAATCCTGGAGATGATAAGAAGCAACTACCATATATTGGGTAAGGGACTGGGGAGTGACATGGTCAGACTTAGTGCAAGTTTGATCATTTTGGAAAATTACTTTATCAGTGAGTGGAGGATGGCCTGGAACGAGAAGAGACTTGTGGCAGGAAAACCCAATCAACAGGCTATTGAAATACTCCGGGTATGAGGGCCTGTATCAGGGTAGCAATGGGTTCAGAGGAGAAAAAGGAGCATATGTAAGAGAGCTTATAAAAATAAAATTGCCACTACTTTGCAAAAGACTGGATACGGCAGATGGGCGAGAGAGAAGAATTGAGAATGGCCTCTAGGTTATGAATGTACATGTCTAGGAGAATGGTGGGACCCTCAACAACATTAGGGAAGTCAGGAAAAAGGAAGAGCTTAGAGGGGAAAGACAGTGACTTCATTTGTTGATATGCTGCTGAGTTTAAGATGTTTATGGGACATTTAGTTTGAGATATCCAATAAGCAGTTAGAGAGGCAAGATTGGAAGTCAGCACAGAGGTTATGGCTAGGTAAGTAAATTTAAGAATCATCAGCACAGTGTTCATAATTAAATCCATGGGAATTGATGAGATGACCAACTAGTATAGAGAGAGAAGAGAGGAAGGACAAGGATAGAGTCCTGTGGGACACTCAAATTAAGGGGGTATGAACTAGATGAAGATCCTCAAAGAAAGCCTGTGAGGCAGTTGTCATATATGGAGAAGAACCAAGAGAGTACAGTGCCATGAAAATTTAGGGAGAAGAAAGTATTGAAGAAAAGAGAGTGATTGATAATGTCAAAACCTACAGAGAGGTCAAGAAGGATGAGGACTGAGAAAAAGTAAGCAGATTTGCAATTGAGACATTATTAGTGACTTTGGAGAGAGCAGTTTTACTTGAATGATGAAGACTGAGATCTGAAGCCAGATTATAGAGAGTTCAGAAGAGAATGAGAAAATAATCTTATTATTCTTATACTATTACTACCTTCCTAGGATACTACTTTCTTGGGAATGACTTCCTTTAAAATATTGTTGTATGAGAGGATGTCAAAGGGTAGGTGAACTTTTGCCAACCAAAAAAATTTAGGGGATTATAGTATAAATTTAAGTAAGTCAATGAATCATTAGAACAACCGTTAATGAAAATCTGGTCTAAAGGGGATAATTCAGAGTATTTGTCAGAATTCAATAGACTGGGAGAGCTTGCAGATGATATCTTACAAAATCAGTTGAAACAATTCCATTTGTAGGTGGATGAAATAGAGAGTTCTATATTTCTGATCCCAGAAAGATGAACACCTTAATAGCAGATTACCTGTTGAAAAATAGCAAGGAAAAAGATGAAATTTTTACAAGAGACATATTTAGTGGACTTGAATTATTGTCTCCCACCATGACTGCCCACTCTTTATGACCCATCTGATTGGGGTATACTGATAGCCTGTTTTTTAGGTGGAGTCCTACATGCATATCATGAGATTTGAGCATATTCCTTCCCCATCCAGACTACCATCTAGTCCTGGGCAGATCAATTGGTGAAGTCTGAATAGAGTACTGGTCAGCCTCTGAAAATTGGTATTCTGAGGAGGATGGAAGGGAGGCAAACTGCTTTGTTCTCTATGATATTAGGTTGGGAGAAGGTAATAATGCTCTTTCCTGTAAGGAGTATTGGGTGTGACTTTTGAAACATAGGGTAGGTAAGAAGACAATTGATGGTCAGCCTATGGGGTTTTTAAATTGAAAATCAAATACTATTTTTAAATATCTGGGACCATGAAGATATCCTAGAACTCCTGCAAGGACCTTTGTACCTCAATAAAATTTATAAAATCCCTGATGGTCTCTGTCCTAAATTATTGGTAGTGCATACAATCTGGTCATTACCCCATCCTATATGCTTGTTCGGAGCCACTTCAATCTTTGTATTCAGATTTGAGGGACTATTGGAATAAACTCCATTAAAATGAGTAT
This sequence comes from Notamacropus eugenii, assembly GCF_028372415.1. NCBI lineage: Eukaryota > Metazoa > Chordata > Mammalia > Diprotodontia > Macropodidae > Notamacropus > Notamacropus eugenii. The sequence continues at coordinate 108,339,951 of NC_092872.1, read as the reverse complement.
TAAACTTCCCCCTGAGTCTCTAATTGTTCTAACAGTAGGACTACATGCAACCAGAGGTCATATGCCCAAGTGGAATTGCTTATCTCAAGTACCTATTCTCACTAAACCTAGTGTTCTTAACTAAAACCTGGTTAAGAGTTGGTGGGAAGACCACCAATGTAAAGGTGGATCTTGCCTATTTAAGTTTCAGATGGATTATAGGCATACACATCATGAGTTTTTCAGTCATTTTTAAAATTTAATTTATTTATTTTTAGTTTTCAACATTCACTTCCATGAGATTTTGAGTTCCAAATTTTCTTCCTATCTCTCCTCTCCCCCCAAGATGGCATGTAAATTGATATAGGCTCAACATGTATATTCATATTAAATCTATTTTTACATTAGTCATGTTGTACAGAACAATTAGAACCAATGGGAGAAACCATGAGAAAGAAGAAAAGAGAGAGAGAGAGAGAGAAGAGAGAAAGCAAATACTATGCTTCAATCTGCATTCAGATTCCATAGTTCTTTCTCTTCCAGGGTTGTCTTAGATCCTTGCATTGCTAAGAACAGATAAGTCTTTCAAAGTTAGTCATCATACGTTGTATACAATGTTCTCCTGGTTCTGCTCATTTCACTCAGCATCAATTCATGTAAGTCTTCCCAGATTTTTCTGAAGTTGACCTGCTCATCATTTCTTATAACACAATAGTATTCCATTACATTCATATACCACAACTTGTTCAGCCATTCCCCAACTGATGGGCATCCTCTCAATTTCCAATTCTTTGCCACCACAAAAAGAGCTGCTATAAATATTCTTACATGTGGGTCCTTTTCCCATTTGAATGATCTCTTTGGGATACAGACCTAGAAGTGGTATTCAGAGTCATTATTAATATATAGGTATGGTTATAGTGGTTATTTTGGATAGGAGTAACTAGAAGCCCTTGTTGCCTGAACCATCCTGTCTAGTTAATATTTTAAAATACTGGGTTGGGTTGGGAGCAAAATACACTTTCTCTTTAGTAATGGAGATGAGTTTCCTCATCTGGAAATTGCCTATGCCACTAAATTCATAGGTCCATTCCCTGTCCTTACTTAGCGAAGTTGAAAGAAGCTGGAGTACTTACTTCACCATAAAAACTCCCCTTATAATTCTCCTTCATATTTCCATAGTTTGGAGAGCAGACACTTGTAAAAGAGCTTGTATATGTTGATTGGGCTTGGTGAAGCAAGTGGCAATTTTGTGGCAGAAGTCCTAGATTAGATAGATGATGGATTATGTGAAAGACAAGGAGTGGAAGATCAATCCCTAACAAAATTTAGGGTCCAGTCAACCTACTTAAATTTGGGGGGAATACTTTAAATGAGAAGAACTCTGATGATTCTGGAGATAGCTTATAATAAGCTAGTCCCATTTGCTTCCATATAGACTAAATGTGAAGCCTAAATGCTTAACCTTTCTGAAGAACTTTTATTCCCTCTTTTCGTATTATTGTGTTGTGGTCTCTGTGTTACTGAGTCATTTCAAAGTATACTTCTTTAAAGTGGAGAAAAGAAGAGGTTATAGCTTTGGAAGCTCTAAAGGGGGCTGTCCAGCAGTCTCTCCCTGGTTCATTTTGATCCTGTGAAACCTATGTTCTTTGATGTTTCAGTTCATAAGGACAAAACTGAATGTAGCATTTGGCTGATACTAAACAAATGTTAGGCTTCTGGAGGAATAATCTGCCAGAAACAACCACTTGCCCTTAAAAAAAATTGCCTTCTATTGGGTTCTATTTGTTACTGAACAAATGATATTATGTTGACCCTTCATTGTGAGTTGCCCATGTGAGTTATCTATTTCAAAATTGTTATAACAAAATAGATGGAACACAGGAGGTTTCCATTCTTTAAAGGAAATTGTAACTAATATTATGTTTATCTGGGTCCCTCAGGTATTACTGCCTTCATGAGCACATTATGATATTTGTTAGAAGTGGAATACTCTAGTCTCAACTAGTTGCAACCAAAAGATTTTTATTTATACTTACTCTTGGAAGGTACCCAAGGATTTGAATGAGTATATAGTTGTTAAAGATACCATTTTGTGAGTCTTTTGATTGATGGAGGAATTTTGCTCATGGTTCCGCTTTATACAGTTGTGTGTAGCGCATCAGAAGTATCGCTGTTTGTGCTACGAACCTGACATGATTATTTTAGTGATGGAAGATCCTATAGAAAAATGTAGGGTCCTTGCTGCCAAGGGATGGGATATAGTAGGACTGACACCTATTTTGTATAGGCTTGTTTGGTGCTCCAAGGGAGTTGTAAGTTGGAGACCATTTGATTTCCCTTTTGTCTGAGGCATAAAAAGCCTAACTAAGCACAGGGTGAGTTGGTGTCACTTTTTATCAGAGGTCCTACTGCCTTTGCCTTTGCTTGACTAAGGAGGTAGAGGGGAGTAGTGCTTCATATCCCTTTATGTATTAGAAATTGTAGTCTTTTAATTTATTATTAGTAAAACTTTTATTGTATTTTATGATCTACAAGTGACTACCAGGATAATGAGCAAAAATGAGTAATATATAATAGTCTAAAGAAAGTCAGACTCTATTGGATACGTAATTGCTGGAGTTTTCATTTCCTGAAAAAATCAGCGCATAAATACAGTTTGTGAATAACTCTTAAAATAGTTCTTTCATTTATATGTTATTTCCTATACATGGAAGGGAGGGAGGGAAGGTGTCAAGTTAGCAGAAGAATCTTTATTGCCCTTATCTATGAAGATCATTAAAGGAAGACATTAACTGCAGTGTCAAGAGTACAGTATATGCTTTGTAGCCCACAGCAGAAAATGCCAACTGGCATAAGAGCAGAGAACACACCCAATAATGAATCAACATGTATGTCTTCAGCAGACTTTCATGCTAGCCAAAGATTATGTATAATTCAGTGGAGGACTGCCCATATGCGGTAGCTGGGTAGATATAAATCAGCAAAACTAGTTTTTCAAATTTGTTTTACAATCATTTTTAAGTTTCAGTATCCTTAGTTTCGGAGGGAAGTGGTGTATTTTTACATTCTTCTCTATTTTCACTTGTAGCAGTGGTCGACTTAATAGAAATCTGAATTTTTTGGTTTGTTTATTTTAATCAGTGATCTACATAACAAAGCCTTATTCGGAATCAAGCCTTTGGATCACTCTTCTTCCCTCCCCCACCCCATCCCCATTTCCAGCCTTTTGTAAAAAGTCTTCCTTTAGGAAACCCTCTACTCCAGCTTCCCCCATCCCTGTTCCCTTGCTAGCTGGGCCTCTAGCAAACCAACGGGACAATCCACCCCCATTTCAAATATGTCCTTTCTCACCACGCTGCCCGCCCCTATCAATTTCTTATCTATGAGGTCATGGAGCCTGAGTATGTGCTTATTTAACCAACAACACTTTCTGCTCCCCAGGAGCTGGGGGTGGGTGTAAACTGTGAATCATGTAGCTTGGCTTCGGATTTTCCTTCTCCCCCACCAGGCTCCCAGCTTCTGGGGTCCACATTTCAGCAAAGCTGCCTCTCCGACCCGGCCCCGGGGATCCGCCTGCAACAGGTAGCTAGGCTGTCTTTCACAGTTTAAAAAAAAAAAAAAAGCAGGGTCAGAAGAATGAAAAGAAAGAAACAGAGGAGAAGTGAGAAAAGAAAAGGGAGAACGAAAGGGCTGAGTCCACCTTAACTCCAACCCGCTGGCCCGCTCCACGTAAATGTCAGAGCCCCTCCCTCCTCCCCTCCTTTTCTCCTCTCCCCCTGCTCGTTATGCAATACCCTTAGCACATATAGTACCACAAATGGTTGAGCTGAGGGAGGAAGGGAGGGAGGCAGGAGGGAGGAGCAGATGTAACAGGGATAAGGGAGGGAAGGGAAGCATTGGTAGTGGTGTCGTTGGAAAAGAGGGAGGGACGTAAGCAATTCAAGTTGCGGGCCTCCCCCTCAGTTCCTCCGCCCCGACGAGTAGTACCCATTGGTGGTGGGGCTGGCTCTGGGCGCTGTGATTGGGGCGCGGTGGACGCCAGTCACCACCGAGGCTGGCACAAGGGTACGTTGCGAGGAGCACGATGTTGACCTACTAACACAGATCTCTGGCGGCGGCGGCGGCAGCGGCGGCGGCGGCGCGCTGGTGGTTCCCCGCGGTAGCAGGCTGGTAGACCCCTCCCATCACTCCTCCTCTACCGCCACCCCCTACCCCCCACCCCCCGCCCGCGCCCCTCTCTCCGACCCCAGGAAGTGCTGCCCCTGGCTCTCCCCTCCGTGTCGCGCTACCAGCCTGCGGGCCTGCCCCGGAGCGGGCAGCGGAGCCCCAGGCGATCCCCTTCTCTTCCGATCCTTTGATGCTGCCCCTGGCCCCCCCGGCAGACCCCCACTCCGGCACTCACAGCAGTGCCCAAGCCTCCCTCAGCCCTGCCCAGCCTCTGCCCTCTGGTAGAGCGGAGGCTAGGAGTCGGGGCTTGTGTTCTCGGGTTCACTTGCGACTTTCCGGGGAGACCTCTTCTCGTTTTTGTTGCGTGTTCTGCCCCTCCCACCACATTCTCCGGGCCAAGATGAAAATGAAAAAGGTAATTACACATGTTGTGTACTAATATTTCTAGGCTTTGTTTTCATTTTCTGTCTTTGTGTCTCTCTGAATCTCCCTCTGTCTCCACTCGCTGCCTTACCTTACCCCACCCACTCATGTGTAATTTCGAAAAGTTGCTGTCACCTCCAGAGTGTGTATGTAGAAAATAGTGTGTTTAGATGACCTCTCTAGACGTGTGTATTTATTAATTATCCAAACTTTTGCTGATATGTCCATGTCGGAATCTCCACCTTAAGGTGACTGTATTGATTGCCACCCCCTTTCCCCAGCACGTAGACTTTGCTCCCTTTCTCTACCCTGCAGTTGCATAATATGACTGTATTTAAGGAAAATTGGTGTTTTGACAGAGAAAAGCAGTAAGGCAGCCCTTCTGAGGTCAGTCCATTTCCGAGCATGCAGCAGAAGGCTTTCTGACTCACGCCCCCACTCCCTCTTCTCTAGGGATGGAGCGAGTTTAGGGGGTGGGGGGAATGGGAGAAGATGTGAGGGGTTGAGTAATGCTAAAAATACTCCATTTGGTTGAGAAATGAGGTTTGAAAAGGGGGGGGTGGTGACGGCATTCAAAAAATGCCTGTTCAACAATTGTTTCTGTGCCGGAGGTTAGTCCTTACCTAGAGTTTCCACACTAAGTATGTTTTAAAAGGCCGAAGGAAGATTTGTGAGGTTTGTTCTTTCATACATTGCATAATCCGCCCACTGTGAATGCTGGCAAGGATTGTGAGAATGGGTGTGTGTGTGTGTGTGTGTGTGTGTGTGTGTGTGTGTGTGTGTGTGTGTGTGTGTGTGTGTGTGTGTGTAATGATTTTGTAATTTTGGTGCAGCGTCGGGAAATTAGCTTATTATAAATTGCATCGATTTTCTATTTTCAGTACTACATCATTTAAGATCTACAAATATATACACATATTCTAGTTGAATGTTGGGTTTCAGATGATAAGGAAGCTTATCATGTGTCTCTGGGGTGTTATTTTTCAAATCTGGAAAGAAGAATTGTGCCGGTTAAATTAGTCCCTTCCATTAACGGAAATCTTTTATTGTTAACTCCCTTTTCCCCTCACTTTTGTGTAATTGGTTTTTCAGACGCTGCAAAACAGATCACCTAATAGTTCCTGGAAATGTTGCATTATGTAACCACAGAATTTGCTGGCAGAGGACAGAGGAAGAGGGAGCTAATTACGCGATTTTTATAATCTAGCTACAAAGAAACTAGGGCAATAAGCTTTCAGAAAAATGGCACGGTAGCTGTTTTTTAGAAGGATGTTTATAAATAGAAAAGTAGACAACTGGGTAAGACGTGAGTTCGTTCATGCTGCCGAATATGTCATATACCCTAAAATGAAATTGTGTTCTTCTATATTTAGCCCTAACTATCACAATTTAGCAATTGTGGCTTCACGGGGCTATTTCTGGTGTTTTCTCCAGAACTGTTGGCAAATAGACGTTCAAGGCCATTTGCTGAGGTTTAACTCCAGGTCTTCTGAGACATTTTGATGATTCTGAATTTTGGACGGCATCTCCCTTAGGTGAAATTACATTCTTTAAAAAATGAAAAGACAGGGAAACTGCTGCTCGCCGAAAACCTCCCGGAAGGTTCCAGAGTCATTTTCTCTTCTGGGCATTTGTAATTAGCAGCCATGAAGTCACAAGTATTTCCTTCAGATTAGATTTACCACTCCCACCCTCAGATGTGATTTGTAGGAGGTAGACATAGGTCAGTAGTTTGTTTTATGTTGCATTTCCTGATTTCATTCAGAATAATATGTTGTAGAGGGTGTGTGTGTCTGTGTGTGTGTGTGTAAAATACATTGTTCTTGCACAACTTCCCCAGCTCCAAGCTCTTGGTCTGATTATATTTGCTATTTGTCTGTTTCTATGTATGTATACACATCTCCATATTCCAACACATTCACATTTGGTATAAGTTAGGTGTAGACAGACTTTTTGTGTTAATTAGAATTCTTTTTAAAAACTAAAATGAATTTTTCATATTTTTTGTAATTACTTTTTGAGAAGTGTATGTACCTATAAATAATTATAGTCTCTTTCTAGGAAATTTATTTAGACTTCAGTACCCTCAGTTAAGCTTCAGTGATTAGGTTGAGGGATATCTCAGAGCTCTCACTAAGAGATCAAGAGAATGGGCAGCTCCTCCTCTTGGTTGCTACTGCCAGTGGCCAGGCCCCAGTTTCATTTTTCTGCTGGCCCAACACCTTCAGCGGGTCCCTGGGGCAAACAACACCCCCACACCCACACCCCCTTCGTAGGCCTTCCCCCTCCACACCTTTACTGGATCTGTAGACTGTAGGAGTTCCAAGTTTTGAGGGATGTTAGGAGAGATTGTCAGCATTGTCTGAGGTGGTGGGATGGTGGTAGAAGAGGCCAGGTAGAAATGAAGGGGACTTGGGTTGGCCAGGGGTGGAGTTGAGGATAAGAGGGGCATTGGATGGATGGCGCTCCCGGTAGGCTCTTCTTTCTCCATCTCCTTTTCTTTGTTCTGGGTGGGGGGGGAGGGCGGCGCTGCCGCTGTGGGGCTGGGTGGAGTGCAGCATCCAACCCTTAGTTAGAGGAGGCCAGGGCTAAAGTGGAGTTGGGTTATGTATAAATGGGGCCATGGCTGGCCAGCTCCAATACAGTGTCTGTGAGAATAGGGACTGCAAGGCTCCAGTTAGGGATCAGGTACTAAGTGGCAGAGCTGAGGGCCGGGAGAAGCAGACATGCGTCTGTAGGCATGTCATGTGGAATGTGAAAAAGCTGTTCATTAATATAGAGGGAAGAAAAGGAGGGGAAGAGGAAACCACCAAGAATGGAAAACGGGCGGGGTGGGGGAGTAGAAGGAGGCATTCTGGGAGGGAGGAGGAAGAAAGAAAGGGAGTTTGTCATGTTGCAAATTGTTAGGCAATGCTTCCTCTTTATCTTTTGCACAAATCGGGGAGTTCATTGCTTTTACTCTTTTCTTTGTCTGCTGATTGGGAAACATTTTTGCCCTAGGGGCAGATTGGGTTTAAAAAATGAAATGAAAAGTGGAACACCCTCCCAGTATTATCGTTCCCTCTCCCCCCAGCAATGGTGATGGAAGTTTGGGTGGTGTGTACCAGACCAGATGCTCCTGTGTTCTTTAGAAGCCAGCAAATGGAGGGGGAATGTATAGTGAGCCCCGTTATATTTGCATCTCCCGAGGATAAACCCTATCAGGTGGTATTTTTTTCCATTAGAAAACATCCAATGAGTCTGACTAGTAGTTGTCACGTGTGGTCACCAGAGTTCAAAGTAAAGGACAGGCTTTACTACACTGTTCTAATACTGTCATTCCAGTAGATTTACGAGACTTTTTTTTGTGAGGGAGTGATTTTTTTTGAGATGTTTTAAAACATTCTTATTTCTTTGAATATACATAAAAATGAAACATTCTTTGCTGTCGGTGGATGGTAAAAGTATTGTGACATTTGCTTCATCGCTATATAATATAGCAAATTGTATGCCTTTTTCCTCTATTTTTAAACTCTTAGACAACTCTGGGACGTTTAGTTCCAGAAAATAATGCCTAATGTTCAAAAATACAAGCATTTTCAATTCTTTTGATCTATGTAATATTTGGTGCACAAAGCCTTCGTAGAATTTATTTAAATACTCTGAGTTTTAAGTCATTTGGTCAGATTTTTTAGCTTTCCAAAGACTGTTATCTTTAATTTCAGGTTTATTCTTTTTAATTTTTTTTTTAAATCAGGGTCTGTGATGTCATCTGTGTAGGTATCTCTAACTGAGGAAACTCTTTACCAATACCGATTGACAGACAAATTTGCAACTTAGGTTTAAAAGTATCCTGGGGGCACTGAGTTTAGGTGACATGCTTTGGGTCACACACAGACTGGGATTTGTCTGGGATTTGAACACTGAACTCCCTTCTTGATTCTTTTCTTTCTTTGGTCTGAAAAAGATTACCAGTAAGATTTTAGTAAGGCTTATTCCCAAGGTTTTCCTTTCACAGCTTTATGCTGTTTCACTAATCATGTTTTATTTATGGAGTTGCCTTGAACTATTGGCAATAATAACAAACTTCATATTTTGCAAAGCCCTTCATTCTTTATAACATACTCCGAGTGAAGTAGAATAAGTGTTAATTATTTCTATTGTGCGAATGAAAAAATTGAAGGAAGTGTCCTTCAGTAGAATCAAGTCTAAAAATATTTTCTCATAAAGCTCATATTTTTCTAAGGCTGGTACAGCCCTATGAGGTGCATATCTATATATATGTTTGTGTATGTGTGTATATATATGTTTGTATGCATGTATATATATGTAAACTCACACATATCCTCATAATGATACTGAAATTAATACCTCAGTCTCTAATCTCTCAATTTCTATTACCCTTCTTGGAATAGAAATGAATTTTTAGTTTAGATAAACTTATTTTATTCCCTTTTGATGTTGAATTTTTTTAATGAGGGCTGACTACAGTTTTGGAAAGAGTTTCCTTGCCTGGCTAGTTAGTATTGAAAGCTTATCTTTGTGAACTGCAGTTATAAAATCACTATGATGCAACTGCTTAAAAAAATAAAAACCTTTGCTTGAGACTTCTTTCACATGTTGAGCAATGTGTCTGACTCACTGCTTTAATAGATTCTTCTAGATGACCTTGCTGTGGTCATTACAGCCAACTATTAGATACATGATTAAGGATATGTAATGGAAAAGGTGTAGTCATATGGCCAGGGTTTTATTTTTATGACAGTTAGAATCACAACTCTTTAAATATTTCAGTTGTAATCCAGATGGCATTGAGGCATTAAATTTTAAAGAAGAAAAGAAAAAATAGAAATTAATGACTAAGAGCATATTTATATTTAGGATTTTATTCAGATTGTAGAAAGCAGGTCATTGACAACTTCTTGTTTTGTTTTTTTTAATGGCATGCTTGCATTTGCAGACAATAATACGTTACTTGATATCTTGTTATTTTTCTAAATTTATTTATGTTGAGATTAGCCTAATATTCTGAGAATGCTGAAAGGCTTTTAACTTTTAACAGGTGTTATATGACTTTTTATTACCTCTTTTCAGTTATCTCTAGATTTTTCTGTGAATAATCTTCCTGTAGTAAATACTACTTTTCATATGATTTGAACTTTAGATCAACATAATACTGATTAAAAATCTTTCACTGACTTACTAGTATAGGTCATTTTTATTAAACTGTGCTTTGTATATTCTGTTTCGTTGGAATTGTGAATTTGTTTATATAGCAGATATAAAAGGATGATGCCCCCACATGTAGCAGTTTAATTGGAATCTGTGGATCAACCCAATTCATCCTTCCCCTTGACTTATTACTTTTGTTATTATTTAGTCATTTTTCAGTCATGTCTTGACTCTTTGTGATCCTTTTTGGGGGTTTTCTTGGCAAAGATTCTAGAGTGATTTGCCATTTTCTTCACTCTCATTTTACAAATGAGGAAACTAAGGCAAACAAGGTTAAGTGCCTTTCCTAGGGTTTAACAGCTAGAGAGCCTGTGAAAGCAGATTTGAACTCAGGTCTTCCTGAATCCAGGCCGGTTAGATAGAACATTTCTCTTCCTTTTTTTCTCATGTCTTCAGTTTTCTCTAACAGTGTAACAAGAAACATCATTCAGCTTTCTTTTTTATGCTGTATCAAGTCAATCCTGAGAGATTAAAAAAGTAAAAACAAACCAAAAAACTCTTATCTCTCCCTGACTCTGTGAAGAGAAGCGCCGTCAGACATTTCTCAACTGTCACTTCAGAATTTCCAGTATAAACTTAGTATCCTACAGCATTTCACTTTTACACTCTTAAATGACAATAGTATTCATAGTCTTTAGGGCATTTAGGCATTGGAAATAAGGGTTACATTTACAAAGCCTTTTAAAGCTATCTTAAAATTATGTATTTGATCATTTTATCCTCAGACCGTCAGTAAGCAGCCTTACAAATTATTGCCAAAGATAACTTCTTTTATGATTTTTAAAAAATCTATCCTCTTCACAGGAAAATTATAGTAAAAATCAGTGAATTCTGCCATCCCTGTTATTTTGAACCAGCATGGAATAATATAAAGGAGGTCAGGGACATTAGTTTGCTGCCCTCACTTCCTCTTTAATCGTTTTTTTCATATCTTAATCCTTCCATTTGTTATATATAGAACAAAAATGGTTGCATTATTCAGTGTCCACTGAGCTGGTAGTGTTGCTTTTGGATTTCTACAAGGACTTCTCTTGAAATCTAAACCATTTGTGCATTTACTAGTTGTCCTGCATTGAAGATTATTCCCTATTTTATAGAACTCTTAGGTGCACTTTGTACTCCCAAAATTATTCCTCCATTTGAGCTTTTTGAAATTTGTTACCTTTGATTTCTAGTGTTTTTTTTTTTAACTTCACACCACTCTTCAAACTATTTAAGTATTTATGTCTGTGCGTTTAGTATGTCTGTGCATTTATTTTGGTACAGTTTTTCCACATTCTGTTTTCATAGACTCTACTTTCACTTGACTCTAAGTCTTAAACTATAAAAATATTTTGCTACGTGAGGAGGAAAATAAGTGTCAGTATGATAAAATGATATTTATCATGAATCAGAAGTGCTCAAGTTTAAAATCTAATTTGTCAGATTGTCTTTTGTCAAAGATAAGAGAAAATAAAGCAAAAACTGAGTTTCATGAGCACATTGATCAAATTTTGATATCTTGTTAGTAAGTTTTACATGAATGACAGATTATTTCAATATTGTAATATTTGACTTTAAACATATAGGTTGAGCATTCTAAGAACTAGTAAATGTACTTTTTGGAGGCAGAATGTTTTCATGTAAGGCATTTAATGATACATAAAAAGATTCAGAATATCTTTTCATAATTTAAAACTTTTTTTTACTCAAAGATTGTTTAGAAAATGCCCATGAAATTGAAATATTTCCTTACTGGATTTTTTAAAAATTCAATTATGCATAGCACACTTTTTTTGCCATATATTTACACACATTTCACTTCTATTTATAACCTATATGGAAATTATAGAAACTACTAATAGATGAAGTTTTATACTGTTTCCACAAAGGTAGTGCATCAAAAACAAACCTCCATATTTTTAACAATAGTTATACAATTTAACTTGATTTGATTTCACCATGAAAAGTTTCCTTTTTAACTTATTATTTCTTATAGAATCAAACCTTAAAAAGATTATTTGGTCCAATAGCCTCATTTTACGTAGGAACACAGAGGTTAAGTGACTCACCCAACGTAAGATGTAGGTAGGAAATAAGAAAGTTAGGAATTGAATCCAGTCTTCCTATTCCTGATCCAATATTTTTTCCTACTGTACCAGTTGGTAGGCACATTAGATAAATGGTGGACTTAGGTAAGAGGGAAGGCAATGTGTTTAATTCTTTCTTTTTTATGCCATTGACTATTGGCAGCTTTGTTTATCCAAATCAAGTTACATAGATATGAAATCATTTAAAACACAATTTCCATTATAAAGATAGATGATTAAAAATAATGACGCAATCCCTATCTGCTCCTGACAATTTTAATTAAACACTTGTGATGAAATGTGTGTGCGTGTTCGTCCTCCTTTGCCGAAGAAGACCATGCCATCAGAGAAATAATGACATGACTTGCACTTGACTTTGTTTTGAGTGAGGGAGGGCTGTGATGAAATATGCCATACTGCTGAAAGGGGCCACGTGTGATCCATGATACAAAAATGGGAGAGATAGCATTTGGTGAGAGATAGAAAATTTAAACAAGTCTTGATGGGCTCGGACAGGTACATAAATCTAATAAGATTCAAAGTAGTCGAGATAAATATAAAGCTTTACACTTGGGTTCAAAACATCAACCTCATAAATAGAAGATGGGACACTGCTATCAACAGATTGTAATAGCTAGTCTTATCCCTGAAAAAGAAGCGAAGAAATGGACTTCTCTCCTTTTCTTTTTTGAAGAGGTGGAAGAATATGAGTGAATAATGTAGCATAAACTTTAAGCTATAATTTAGGCTTTACCTTCTTTGTTATAAGAAAAGGTTTTTTGAGGGGAGGGAGCATGGCAACATTATATCTAGAAATGATTTTGATGTTACATTGATAAATTTGTGATTCCCAACATAAAAAATTGGAAATTTGCAGTGCATCAACAAAGATACTTTTAATCAATCTCCTCTTTTTCCTCTTGGGTGGACTTAGATCCCTTTCATCTTCAGAATTTTATTTCTTTAATTTCATAAATTTAATTTAAAATTAAAGTTTAATTTTCTAAAATTGTTCCACAAATATGACTGATAGACAATACTGATGTCTATCTTAAACCATATTTCAAAACCTTTGTATCCTTTTTCTTTTTTGCCTATGGTGATTGAAAAAAATTCCTACTGGTGCCATAATAGAATTTTTTTTTTAAACAAAGAAAATGGGGAAAGCCCTTCAAAATAAGTATGCATAGTCCAGAAAAATTAAGCCCCACATTGGACATATCCAGTTAATTCTTAATCCAGATTTTAAGTTCATCACCTCTATGGATGCAGATAGGTTAAGTGATATATCTTCAGTCTTCTGGACTCATAGTTTATCACTGTATTAGAGTTCTAAAGTCTCTCACGTTGGTTTTCTCTCTAATGTTTTATTTTCTTCACTTTGCATCAGCTCATGTAGTTCTTCCCAGTTTCTCTGAAACTGACCATTTTGTCATTTTTGTAACACAATATTGTTACTTTCATATATCACAGTTTTTCCCCTTGTAATTCCCCAATAGATGGCACCCCCTTAATTTCCAGTTTTGGTCTACTATAAAAGCTGCTGTCTATATTTTTGTGTATATGGGTCCTTTATCTTGATATCACTAAAGTATAAGTTTGCTTACTAGTATAGTTGCATCAAAAGGTATGTTTAGGTTAGTAACTTTGAGAGTAGAGTGTCAGATTGCTTTACAGAATGGCTGGAGTAATGGCACAACTTTGCCAACACTACATCACTGTGCATGTTTTCTTGTAGCATCTCCATTCTAGCATTTGTCAGTTTCCTCACTTTTCATCTTTACCAATCCAATAGCAGAAATTCACTCTTGAGAGTTTTTCATTCTTCCTAAGTTGCTTTCCCTCATAAAATTTTAGTCAATAAAATTCTACTTCTTTTTAGATATACAAATTAATGCCATTTTGGATTGTACTGAGAGTATCAATATCCAGGACTGGGGAGGCAACAGAATTAATGCCTTTTACTTTAGTTTAAAAAAAAAAAAAGGAAATAAAGGAAAGGAAAAGAACCTATAGTATTGTATTTGGTAGTGGCTCCACACTTTTAGGAAGAACGTTGAAAGAGTTCATAGTAGTATGACTTTTACCACTATCTCCTCCTTCAGTCCTTTCTCACATGATGAAGTAGCCCTTCTTGCCAAGACCAGTCCCTCAATAACCTTGCAATTCATTCCATCCCATCTTTTACAGCAGATTGTCTCCTTTATCTCCCTTTGTCTTACTTATCTTCAATCTCTCCCTTTCCTATTTACATACTGCTTACAAACATGCTCATGTCTCCTCCACCCTTAAAAAACACTAGATCCAACTATACTTAGAAGCTATCATCCTATTCCTAGGTCCTCCCTTTGGCTACTAAACTCCTTGAAGGACAGCATTGGTAGTAGGTTCCTCTTCTCATTCTCTCACTCTCTTCTTAAGTCTCTGCAGTCTGACTTCAGGCCTTATTATTCTCTCCTAAGTATGACCTGAAATATCACATCCCATGGCCTTTTTTCAGTCCTCCTTCTTCTTGACTTCTCTGACATTATTGGTCACGTTCTTCTTGATACTCTCTATAGGTTTTTGTGCCACTACTCTGTTTCTTAGTCTGTTTTGCTGGCTTTCCATCCAGGTCATATTGCTGTAACAGTAAGCACCCCACATACACAGGGAGGCCTGCTATCATGAGTTGTTTGATCTGCTTTTCTAAAGGAAAGGCAACTTTTGAGGGGTTAACAATCTCCTTTAATTAAGCACCTATATCATTCACTTAGTTCAGGAAATCAACAGACTCCTTCCAAACTATCAGACGTAAGTAATACATATATCACAAATCAACAGACAGGTCCAACTGTTTGACCATAGCTGGGAAGCACCAACATCTAGGTTTTTTGTGGGGGCGGGAGTTCCTTAGCCGCTTCCCAGAGTTTCATCTGGCACACAAAGCTTCTTCCAAAAACTAAGCCCCAAAGTAAAACCTCACCCTCAGATTATTTATACCTTTTTTAGAGCCAGAGGGCATCCCAACCCTTGAGAACCACTGCCTCATTTCCAAAAGGTGCCTCCAGCACAAATCAAGGTCCTACTTTGCTTGCTCTTACAATTACCTAACTGTGAGGTCCTACAGGCTCTTCATGAACCTATTTCTCCTCTCCTTCTATATTATTTCACATAGTGATCTCATTAGCTCCCCCATTCATTATTTTAATCATTATGCTAATGATTCTCAAATTAATTATCTAGCCCTAACCTCTCTATTAACTTTTAGTCTCATGTCTTCACCTGATTCTTAGGCCTATGGTGATTGAGGCATCTCAGACTTGTTGTCCCATAAACATCTTCAACTAAACTCATTATCTTTCCCCCAAAATTCTCTTCCCTGCCAACATTCTCTATTACTATCTAGGGGACTACCATTCTCCCAATCACCCAGGCTTACAATCTAGGTGTCATCTCCTCCTCATTCTCAACTCCACTCTTTCCTGCCCTACTGTTGAGGTTTAAGGGTGCTGGGGACCCCAAAATACTGACACACCTCTGCTTGAATGAATTCGACTGAAGGCTTCTTTAAAACAAAGAAAAATAAAGTTTATTAAAGATTCTTCACCTTGGGCTGACTCTTAAGTAGCCTAAGCATTTGTAAGGCTTGTACTCACAAGCAGGCCAGATAGAATCTCAGCTTGACAGAGTCTGAGCTGGATTGAACCCAAGCTCCTTCAAGAAGGTGAGATGGAACTTAAATACAGAAAAGACTGTAGGAAGGATCTGGGGGTGGTCTGGTAGTCTAGGGTGATGGGAGGAGGGGTTTAGGGAGGGTCTTGAGAAGAAGTCCAAGGAGGCCCTCAATGGGACTGGGGTGACTGGTCAAGGGTTGGAAACAGCTGGAGGCAATCAGGAGATATCAGACAATGGAGAGTTTGGGTTGGAAGCTGGGCAACCCAGAGGTAAAGGACTATGGAAGACCAGGCTAGGCCTAGGGATGCAGATTTGAATATGAAAGATCAGATTTAGTGGGAAGATTCTGGAGGCCCTGGCTACAAATTTGAATACGAAAGGCCAGGTGGGGAGCTTCAAAGGGAACTTCTGAGAGGTTCCCAGAGTCTGAACCCCTTCACTATCACAGCCAGTCTGTTGACAAAGCCTGTCAATTTTACCTTCATAAAATCTCTAGTATCTTCCCCTTTCTCCTGACACTTCCCCCACTCCAGTATAAGCCCTCCTCACTTTATGCCTCCACTACTGAAATAGCTGGCCGGTTGGTCTATCTACCATAACTCTGCCCACTTCAATCCATCTTTTACTCAAAGTGATTTTCCTAAGATGCAGGTCTGCTCCCTACTCAGTAAATTTCAGTGGCGCTCTGTCATCTCCAGAATCAAATATAAAATCTTCTGTTTCGTGTTCAGAGCCCTTTTTTACCTGCTCTCCCCACCTTTCCAGACTTCTTACCCCTTACATCCCCCATTTTCTCTTCAATCCAGCAACATTAGCCTTTTTACTGTTCTGCACACAAGACACTTCTATCACCTAACTCCAGGCATTTTCACTGATGGCATCATGCATGGAATGTTTTCCATCCTCATCACTGGCCTCCTGGATTCCCTGCTTTCTTCAACATCTTGATAAAATCTCACCTTTCACAGGAAGTCTTTCATGAGCCCCCTTCATTCTAGTGCCTTCTTTTTGATGATTATTTTGTATTTATACTTTATATATCTTGTTTGTACATAGTATTTTTGTGTTTTTCCCTTCATTATAGATTATGAGTTCCTTGAGGGCAGGGACTTTCCTTTGCCTTTCGTTGTATCTATACCTAGCACTTACCACAGTGCTTTTCACATAATATGTTCTTAATATGTATTGGGACAGCTAGGTGGTGCAGTGGATAGAGCACCAGTGCAGGGGTCAGGAGGACCTGAGTTCAAATCTCCTCTCAGACACTTGACATTCACTAGCTGTGTGACCTTGGGCAAGTCACTTAACCCCAATTGCCTCATCCTGGGTCACCTCCAGTCATCCTGATGAATATCTGGTCACTGGATTCAGATGGCTGTGGAGGAGAAGTGAGGCTGGTGACCTGCACACCCCTCCCTCACTCAAAACAAAAGTCAAGTGCAAGTCATGTCATTATTTCTCTGATGACATGGTCTTCTTCAGCAACAAAGGATGAACACACCATAAAGAAGTGTAAAGTAACTCATGCCTACACAATTTAAGGCTTTTAAGTTTAATTTTTTTTAATTTAAATAAAAAATATTCTATAGAAAACAGGAGAAAAAGAGGAAAGTGAAAATATGAAGTAAAATTTGAGTGCATCATGATATTTCCTTGGTG
This sequence comes from Notamacropus eugenii, assembly GCF_028372415.1. Classification (NCBI taxonomy): domain Eukaryota; kingdom Metazoa; phylum Chordata; class Mammalia; order Diprotodontia; family Macropodidae; genus Notamacropus; species Notamacropus eugenii. The sequence goes on along the minus strand of NC_092872.1, from coordinate 108,322,783 downwards.
TGTTTGGAAAATAAGATGACTAAAATGAGCGTACATTAGGAAGCTCTTTCTGGGCTTGGATTTTGTGACATTGGGATTTTGGGGGGAACTTGAAATGAAGTTAGCAGTCCTTAGTATCATCATTAACAACATCATTGTGTTGGTATTTGGTGCTATTAATATCAATTACCAGAAACAAAATTTAAGTAGTGACTAATGTAGAACAGAATTCACTGTTATTTTAAAAATACTTTGAGAGGAAGTGATAAAATAGTTGTAAAATTAATCATAAGGGAAAATATTTGAGTTTGAAATGTGGTCTCAGCAATCATGTTAATTCTTCCTGATGACATCGTCAGTTGTTACCAAAGAGAAATAATTGTCTTGACCAAAGACACTGGATCATTTGCTATCAGATAGAATGTAAATCCTTTGGGTTGTCCTGTGGAGAAATCTGTTGAAAGATCAACTTGTGCATTGTCTTAGAATCACCGAGATCTTAGATATACTTAGGTAAATCTAAATTTTATTTAATATATACTACTAATCATAGTTCTCCAAGCTTGTTTTCATAGCTTTTGATAATACTTTTTATGGAATATTCAGTAAATGTAAGACTAATTTAAGTGTTATGAGGTCAAATTCCACCACTGTTCTACATTCAAAATTTTAACTGATTTCATTGGGATTTTTAAAATGTGGCATATTGACCACCATTATCCATAGGTTCAGATAATTTTGACCTTCCTGTATTATTTTAAATGTAAATAGCTAGGAAAGAGAAATATTTAGAAGATATGTGAAAATAAATAAGTTATTATGAGATTTTTTTTCTCTGTTATCAACTGTTCCCAAAGCATAAATAAGGAACTTTATGAAACTGATATGAAACAGTGTATAGATGGTGTTGTAGTAACTGCAATTTATGCAGATTCAAAAAAAGTGTTTTCATTATTCATAGTATCATTCTTTGCTGGAAAATGTATCTCTATAATAAGTATAATACATGAAAATAATTTCATATTCATATGGAGAATGCTAGTGCAGTGGCATCTTCATAGCGTGACAAAAATCAAGAAAAATCCAGTCATTAAGCAAGTCCTAGGAAGGGAAATGATGAATTGAAGTCTGTTACACATTAGAATAAATGAAGAGACCAATATATATTATGCAGAAACATGCACATGATTTTAAATTATGTTAAAATGGGGACCAATAGTTTTGGGATATGAAAACCACCATTATTATGAGTGACTATTTTTAAAAATTAAAATGCATAATATAGAGCTAACCTTGATTTCTTGTAGGCTGTGCTACTACACAGTACAATTTCTGGGAAGATACTAGCAAGTTTTGTGAGGATTGTCTTAAACTCAAGGGACTTAGCCCAATCATGTAGGCCACCTTAGACGAATGGAACTGATAAAGCATGAATCATAACCACAGTGATAAAAGCGTAGAATTTTTTTTGACATATGAAGTTAAGAAATGTTTGTTCAACACACAAAAGGCAATATGTCTTGGTATTGTGTGTTACTGTGCTTTATAAACATTGAATTGAGTTTGGTAATCTGTATAGAAAACATTTTAAATATGAAAAAATTAATCAGAAAATGAAGATTTTATCCAGAGTCCACTCCATGGGTTGCAGAAGTGATGAGGTAACTGTGCTTGAGAACAGGGTTTCTTAACTGTTTTTGTGTCACAGACCTCTTTGGCTGTATGCTAAGCCTATAGACCCTTTCTTAGAATAGTGTGTTTAAATCAATAAAATAGTACACAGGAGTAAAAAGGAAACCAATTGTATTGAAACTGTTAGCAAAATATTTCTTAAAAAATTTACTGACCACAAGTTAAGGGTGCTTGAACTTAGAAGAAATAGTGTTGAAAACAAGGAAGAGAAAAAGGAGAACGGAAAGGTGGCTTTAGGCTTGGTTTGTATTCCCAACATTCTATGCCTCCCTCTTTCCTAAGGGATCTTTGTCTTTGGACTGGTCAGTTGAAGAATTAAATCATAAATACATTTGGACAATGTAGAAAGCATAGAAATACCAGGACAAATAATCGAAATAAACAAAATAGATCTCCATACCATCGATGTAGAACTGGGAAGTAAAATTAAGTGGAAAGAGATAATGAAAAGAGGGAAGAAGACATAAAACTGGTAAAACAAAAAGGAGTTGTGTATAAGAGATAGAGCACTTGAACAAAGCAGCACGTGTTCATAATTGTAGTTCAGGAGAATAAAATTAATCTGTTGAAGGATACTTGATGGCTAAAGAGAAATGAAAAGTTGAGGTAATTATCTTTATTTTGAGTTATTGATTTTCTCAGTAGCTATGTCATTGGGGTAATGTAGACCTACCTAGCCTAACCATGTAACATAGCACAACCTTTGAACAGTTAAGAGTCGTTCATTAGACAGGGAAAATGTTTTTTCATATTATGAAAAGAACAGATCTGAACAGAAAACTATGAGAATTAGCATTGTTTTCCTAAGTAGGAGATCTTTTAAAAAATTAGTTTTCTAAGGTTTACTATGTGCTAATCTTCTGACTTCATTTTCCATAAGATTATATTATCAAAGACATAATATGGTAATAATTAATCATGGCTTTCAGTGAATAATGATTAGCTATTCTTTTGACTGTGTGGGGTTTTTTATGACAGAAATTGGCATGGTTTTATGGGCTAGAACGTAGCTTAAAACCTTACTTTTATGAGCCTTTCTCATTATTACGTCACTTTTTCTATACGTCCTGTAAAAGACAAAGTAAACTGACAGAATGCTGTGCTTTCAGATTTTTCCAGCTGATAAGTTAAAAGTTAAAATAAGTTAGAATTACTTTCTTTAGTCAGTGTAAAACTATGCATAATAAATGGTGACAAATACTAAAGACTGGTTTTTATGTAAACAGGATCAGGTGTCACTGACTGCTAAGTGGTCATGTTTGAGCAGCTGCCTTATTAAATAATCCTTACAAAAATATGAATATACAATTAGGCATTGAGAAGAATATCTAGGAAATGCCTAGTCTAGAGGGAAAAAAGCAAGATTTTCTTAAGGGAACAAAATATTTATTTGGATTCAGTGTCTGATATTAAGCAAGTTGTTAAGCCAAAGCCAAATTCAAATCCTAAATATTTCATTAGTAGGATAGAATATTTTGTAAATGAAAAGGACTTTGGGGATCATCAAATCCATACTTATCAATTGAAATTCTAGAAGCTCAGAGAGGTGAAGTGATAAAATGACACTATTTTTAATTCTTTTTGTTCTGTGCTTGAATTTTGTCTTCTGTCCTTGATTGAAATTTTTTTACTGCTTAGAATAAAATTCTAGCATTGAATTATTCTTATACATTTCATGTTAAATTATGAACGGAAAGAATTTATTTTTGTACAAAGCTACTATGAAAATGTAACCCATTATGATAGCAATATTTAGAACTTTCAAAAAAGCTTATCCCATTTCTAAGTGAAAATCTGCTTAATTAATTTTGAGGGAATTAGAAATATATTTCTAATTGCGTAACACAGATGCTTTCAAAAGAGATGCCTATATTTTGAAAAACAGACTACTTTTCCTTTGCTACTGAATGAGATTAGTCACCTGTTGGAACAAGCTAAGTTACTAGGCCAACTCTTCATTCATTGAGATTATGAAAAGGTTTATGTGCACGTTGTGGTCAGGTTTTTGAATTCATTTTTATATGAATCTTATTTTAATTGTTTCAGGAATGCAAATTTCAGTTTATATATTTTGTTTTGAAAAATTGGAGCCAGGTCTTTTGAAATTGCATAAGAGGATTATAGTGCTTAATTTAGAGTGAAAGAAAACTGGGTTCAGATTTCCCTTTAGACTTTTACTAGCTAGTTGACCCTGGGCAAATCACTGCTTTTTGTGTCTCAAGTAATTCATAGGATTTAATCTAAGTAATAGACAGGTTATTGGATTAGGTGTCTTAACTACTAAGTAAGAGAAAGTTTGAATTGTTATACTCTTAAGATGGCTAAAGGAATTCTCATACCAAGATGTAGTTTCAATTATTTGCCCTTTCTTGAAGTCAAATGAATTTCTGCCATAGTTATTTTTTTAAATAATATCTATAGTAAGTAGTATGAATATCTAAAATGATTTTAAAATAGCATCACATGAATGTGGCAGTTTATCAAAAACAAAAACCAGAGATATGTAACTGAAAAACTAAAGGTATTTTTTTTTAATTTATTTATTACAGATCACTTAGAAGACGTCAGCTATATTTAGCAAGAAGAGCATATGTGTTCTTACCTTTTGCAATATGAAACAAAAAGAGGAATGCTGATGGATTTGCAATTTTTAAAGAATTGTGGTTTGAGAAATACTGGAGATATAATTTGCCCTGCAACACAAAATTAAAAGAAAAGGATTTAGTTAAAGTTATTTCTCATGCAGCTAAGAAAGATGCAGACCATTAAAAAGGAGCAGGCACTTGTTGATACAAGTAGAAATGTGGACAAATTGATAGTACTTAACTCTGCTCTGACTGAAGTATCCGAAGACTTGAATACAAATGAAGATCTATTACTTAACGAAGGAGTTGGTGGAAAAAACAAATCTTCAGCTTGCCGGAGAAAACGGGAATTCATTCCAGATGAAAAGAAAGATGCTATGTATTGGGAAAAAAGGCGAAAGAATAATGAAGCTGCCAAAAGATCTCGTGAGAAACGTCGGCTGAATGACCTGGTTTTAGAAAACAAATTAATTGCATTGGGAGAAGAGAATGCTTCTTTAAAAGCAGAACTGCTCTCACTAAAATTAAAATTTGGTTTAATTAGTTCTACAGTATATGCTCAGGAGATACAGAAACTCAGCAATTCTACAGCTGTGTATTTCCAAGACTATCAAGCAACCAAATCAAATGTTAGCTCATTTGTGGATGAACATGAAACTTCTATAGTGGGAAGTAGTTGCATTTCTGTCATTAAACACTCTCCTCAAAGCTCTTTGTCTGATGTCTCAGAAGTGTCATCAGTGGAGCATTCTCAGGAGAGTCCCATTCAGAACAATTGCAGAAGTCCTCAGAATAAGTTCCAAGACATAAAACAGGAACCCATGGAATTAGAGAGCTACTCAAGAGAGTCGAGAGATGATAGAGGTTCTTACACAGCATCCATTTATCAAAACTACATAGGAAATAGCTTTTCTGGTTATTCTCACTCACCTCCTCTCCTGCAAGTCAATCGATCCTCCAGTAATTCACCAAGAACATCCGAAACCGATGACGGTGTGGTAGGCAAGTCATCCGATGGAGAAGATGAACAGCAAGTTCCAAAAGGCCCAATTCATTCCCCGGTTGAACTTAAAAGCATACATGCAACAGTTGTCAAAGTTCCAGAAGTGAATTCTGCACTACCACATAAGCTTCGGATTAAAGCCAAAGCCATGCAGATAAAAGTGGAAACATTAGATAATGAATTTGATGCCACACAGAAACTCTCCTCACCTATTGATATGTCATCAAAGAGACATTTTGAACTTGAAAAGCATGATACACAAAATTTGATACATTCTTCCCTTACTCCTTTCTCCGTGCAAGTGACTAACATCCAAGATTGGTCACTAAAACCAGAACATTGGCACCCAAAAGAATTCAGTGGCAAAATTCAGAATAGTTGCAAAACTGGAGTTATTGAAATTAAAGACAATGTCTACAATGTTTCTGACTCAGAGAACTTGTATTTAAAACAAGGGATAGCAAATTTATCTGCAGAAGTTGCTTCACTTAAAAGACTTATAACTACACAACAAATTTCTGCTTCAGACTCTACTTAAGTTACTACTGAATTGTTTTAAAGATGTCATTTGCAGGAGATCAACAAGTTTTGTATTATGCTGAATTTTCACTGGACTTGTGAGGTCATTTCACTGTAATGTTCACATGTTGTCTGATAGGTGTCGTTTAGTGCACAAGTTATTATGAAGGTTAGATTGTTTTATGATCACTATGCCTTGTGTATAGTCAAGTAGCCTGTGCAGAGGCTAAATACAGAACATTATTTTTTGTTGTTCAGTTCTTAAGTGTGCAAGTTACCGCTTACAATAAAGTATTGGTGACAAACATGGAATTTTACTCCAGTAAAGCCAATTCAATGAAAAAGGCATTGGTTCTGTTAAATGATGGAATAATTACACATTTAACATTTTACTTATTCTTTTGAGTTTTATCTTTTAACCAAGATAAATTTGTAATATACACTTTCCAAGGAATTTGTTTTGATTTTCCTTGAGTTTGGCTAACTATAACCTCTTGAAAAGAAAAAAAAAATGAAACCCTAGAAAAGAAAAAAAATACAATCTATTTTTTTCTTTAAAAATTCCTTCCTTAAATGCTTCTCATTATTAGTTATTTTCCTTTAAAATGAACTATTCATTACACATCAATTTTTTTTTTAAAGAACGGTCCTAGTTGATTATCAGCAGCCTTGCCAGAGTCATCTCTTGTAAGCAGTGTATATAGATGCAGTTAATTGAATTAGTGACATGGCTTACTATATGGCTATGAGTGATAAGAAAATGGATAAAGGGAAAATATTTGTGTAATTTTCTTTGATTGTAACCCATGCAGTTCTGGCAGATGACCATCTGGGGAGCTTAGCTCTTTAGTAATAAAATAAAACACCAAAATATATCCGTATTTTTAGCCTGCATAGTACTTTCATATCCTTTACATACTTTACAAAATTTCAAAGGACACATTAATTTCTTTTTTTGTCATCATGCAGTTTGACTATACAAGTGTTTGACTTAACATCAACCTACAACAAAATGAGTGACCCTCTTTTTTTTAATACTGAATATACATAGCAGATACATTATTTCTGAATCAATTTAGGAAATGCCTATTTCATAAAATGTATAGCAATGGCCATGGTATCAGTCAACAGAAAGTTAATGAGAAGTTCACCATTTCTGGATTATTTATTTACAACCATCACCAGAAATGAATCTGAACAAATTAAACTTGGGTCTTAAGTCTAGTATTCCATCCAGTGCATCAACTAGATGCTTTCTTTCATTTTAAGAGTCATTTAAGAGTGTGAACCACAATTTATTTCTAGATAATCACAAATAGATCCAGAGTTCTCTTCCTTCCTTTGCTCCCATAAACATCTTACTGTTAGTGCCAACATAGGTCTACATTTTCAGGGTTCAGACCAAGTTAGTCAGGACTGCTAAAATCATATAAGAAATGTTTCCTTGGGACAACAGTGTGAACTCTATAGCAAGCTTTAAAGTAATGTTCAAAAAGCAGATCAATGCTAGTAGCCTATATGGAGGAAAATGTCACTAAAAATCAAAATATGAGCTCCAAATAACCAGGTCTTATTCTTTGTTTCCCCTAATGTATTCTATACATAATAGATACTCAATAAATATTTGTTAAATTAGTGAATGATCGTAGAGGAACAGAGTTAGGTGAATATGGTGAGTAAATTTTGAAGGAGGTAATTGGGGATAAGAAAAGGTTGGTGGTTGTCAATTTATAGATAAAAGGAAAATTAAATAATTTGAAGATAAAATGACCGGCAGAGAGAGACAATTGCTGTTATGGGATTGTCATGGAAATTAGGAATCAAATGATATTTCTAACCAAACTTGAATTACCCATTTTATCTTAAGTTCACCAAATTTTTTTGACTGTTTCTAACAATTTGATGTTTAAATTTCAAGTTTTATTTTCCTCTGCCCATTTACTGAAAGTAATTGCAGTAAATGATGATATAATCAAAGTCTAACAGAGAGAAGAGGAAAAGTGAATGAAAAGATTTTGATGAACCAATGTTTGAATATCGAGTCCACTACATGAAAAGGTCCTTGGAATTCAGTATTCATTAATATTCATTCATGCAGGGCAGAGAAGGGTATGTGGGGGTAAAGGAAGGACTTTGTACTGCATTAAATGGGCATCTTCTAGAACTAGAACCAGATCTCCCAGAGCTGCTTCTTCTAGACCAGAGTAAAACCATCTGAAGTTTTCATTTCCTTTACCATGACTTTCTTCCCTCCAGTGAAACTGTCCTTTGCATTTGTCTCCTAAGAAAGCACTCACTTCCTTTGGCTATAAATAATGGACTTTTACTGAAATCATGACATTTATGCGAACACTGAGCCAGGAACAATGTCATAAAGAAAATTTGTAACTTTGAAAACTGCACTAAGTCCCTCATGGTCAAGGTATTATTCCCTAAAGATCTCAAATTTCATGTCCATGCCTGATATTACTATTGTTGGTATTACTATTGGTAACAGTTCACATTTAAATTGTGCTTCAAAAACTTTGAGGTGGGTGGTAATTAGTTATGTCCCTTTTATGACAGAAAAAGCATATGCTGAACGAGCCTATTGTTCCAAATTTTGGGGGAAAATAGACTCTAAAAGCATATATTTAATACTTAAGGCCTAAGTATTAGCCATATTCATGTCTGAGATCCTTAAATATACCCTTAGTAATAATACTATCCTCAGTTTCAGAAACATAAGTAGGCAAATACATTTTTATTATGAAAATATTCCTGACCTCATAGAACTAAACGTCTATCTCCATTGAGCTAAGTTGTATGAATTGTTCTTATGACTCAAGAAAAGTTTGGTTGCAAATGAAAACAACAGTTACTGAGAGGTAGTTTAGATGTAATGGATAGAACTGGGCAAATCCTATTTCAATTCTTATTAACTGTGTTACCTTGGAGAAATCATTTAATTTCTCATTGTCCCACACTATTTTCTAAGAGTATTTACAGATGAGTTCATACAAGGAGTTTCTATAATATATGTCTGGACCACCCTCTTCCTTCATTCCGGCCCCCTCTCCCCCCCATAAAAGCATAGTACTAAAGAGTTCCAAATTAACCTAGAGTTAAGGTTTTTGTCTCTGAACTTATTTCAGTGCCTTTTTGTCATATCTATTTGTGGCTACCTTAGTAGCGATAGTATGACTTAGGGATATAGAACACTGGCCTTAACGCCAAGAAGAACTGTATTTAAGTCCTGCCTCTGACATAGAATATAATCCTGGGCAAGTCATTTAATTTCTCAGTGCTTCTGGCAACTCCTCAAGACTTGCAAAGAAGGTGCCAACTGTATGGGTGGAGGGAATTTCCTTACCTGGGAGTTCACAGAATAATAGATTAAGAACTGGAAGGGAGCCTAGGCAGACAGTGATTTTCCCAGGTTCACATAGCTATTGTGTCTGAGGTAGGATTTGAACCAAGGTCTTTCTGGCTCTAAATCCAATCGCTTTCTCACTGCTACCTAGATATTACAGTCGCAGCTCCAGGCCATATTTCTACTTTAATAATAGCTGATCCTTATAAATTGCTTCAATGCTTACTTACATTATCTCATTTGGTTCTCACAACAATCCTTGGAGGAAGATTCAGTAGGCATTTTAGTCTTCGTTTTACAGATGAGGAAAATGAGGCAAAGATGGAGGGGATATGTTTTGCCCAAGGTCATTCAACTTGTAAATATTGGAGGTAGGATTAACAAACATATTTCCCGGCTACCAAGTCTAGCTCTCTTTCCAATGGACTGCCATTACCTTTACTTTCAAGAGTCTTATAACTTGTATCCATTGTGCAAAACCATCTCTACAAATATGAGGGAGTTAATACTAACTGCTTCTTAAGGTCCCTTTTAGCTCTGAATCTATGATGCCATGATCCTGTTACAAGTGTTCTAACTGACTCAAAATTATACAGTAAATAAATCTCCAAAGACCAATCAATAAATATATACTCTGCCTACAATGTGCTCTATTCTAGGTTCTGCTGAGTGTTCAAAGAAGTGTAAGACCCAGCCCCTGCCTTCAAGGAGGTTACAGTCAAGTTTGGCAGACAGGACATAAAACATAAAAAAGATAAATAAAAAACCGAGGTAACATTAAAAGTGCTAAATGAAAGAGAAAGATGAAGATCAAAGATTTGGATCTGGAAGTACCTATGAGGTACACCAGCACCTCATTCTACGAATAAAAAAAAATCTAATCACATAGGTATTCAGTTTGGGGTCTTGGATTCAATTTTAGACCACTCTAAATCTAACACTTTTAAACAATGAACCAAGGTTCAAAAGAAGGGGAGAGAACCTGTGGACTGAAGAGGGCAAATAAACTTTCCCTGAAGTGATGGTTCTGTAGCTGGATCTTTAAGCACTGATAGTATTCAAAATAGAGAGAACAGGGGAGAGCTTTTCAAATGGAAAGAATGATATGAAGAAAGGTAAAGAGACAACTGTTGTTATGTGGTTGGGTCTGACTCCGTGTCCTAGTGAACTATGGCATGCCCATACTGCCTGTGGAGTTTCTTGGCAAAGACATGGAGTTTTCTGCCATTCATTTCTCCACCGGATTAAAGGAAACAGAAATTAAATGACTTGCCGAGGGTCACCTCCAGACCCAGCACTGAACCACCTAGCTGCCTCCTAAAGAGACAAAAAGTATATTAGGAGCATAGTGAGTAGATGAGATTGGCAAGAACTAAGGTATTAGATGAGATTGGCAGGAACTAAGGGAAGTGAGCAGTGAGGTGCAATTGGGCCAGTATGTCAAGGGCTTTCAATGTCAGATTATAAAGACTGAACTTTGTTCTCTTGGCAGTGGTGAAACAATGAAAGGTTTTGCCTTTCTCCTTACTACCTACAAACATGTTCAAATTTGTGTTTCCTCCCTTTCATAATCAAACTTCTAGAAAGAAAGTCATTGATACTAATTGCCTCACCTCCCACTAATTTCTCAGTTTGGCTTCTGATTCTGCAATTAGACTGTAACTGCTCTCCCTTAATAATCACCTTACTTGGTAAATTCAATGGTGTTTTCTCAGTCTTCATTCCTTATATCTCTTCAGCTTTTGGCAACATTAACACTAAGGATTATTATTAACAATAAGGACTAGAATTTTAAAATACCTAGAAGGATCAAGCGTGACTGTTTTATAGTGCGTCTTTTAAATTGATAAGGCAAAGTAAAGAAATAGAGTGAAAATTGTTATTTCAAAGTAAAATTATAAAAATTTTGTGTCAGTTAGTATGCCTGGTCCTTCTCATATCTTATCTTTCTCCTCTCTCATGCTGTCTCCATCCCCTCAGTTTTTTGGAGGTTTTTTTTGACAGTACAAGATCCAGTTTCACTTTCCCTGCTTTGTCTCCTTTGATGGGTTATTATCTCTGTCCTACCTCCTAACTATGGATATCCCCAAGGCCACATGCTCAATCCTCCTCCATTTTTCTTTCTTCTCTCAGTGATCTCATCAACTTCCTTTAGTTCAATGATCATTTCAGTGAAGATTTCTCTTCCATCTACATAGGCAGCCCTCATCTCTCCAATTTCCTGTGGAATATCTTTACCTAAATAACCCATAAGCATCTCAAATTTAAAATATCTGACACTACACATCCTCCTAACTTCTGTTTCTGTCTAGGACACTTGCATCATCCACAACTCTTACTTCAGTCTTGTTAATTCTACCTCCACTAACTCTTCTCCACTCCTGTGGCCACCACCTTAGTTCAACTCCTCATATCCTCTCCCTTGTATTATTGCAATAGCTTCCTAAATGGTCTTCTTTCTTCCAGTATTTCCCTATTCCATCCTCCACGCACTTGACAAATTAATCTTCCTAAAGTATAAGTGTAATTGTGACTGTCTACCATTCAAGAATCTTCAGAGTCCTCTAGGATTAAGTACCAACTCTTTTAAGCTCTTCACAGTGTGACTTTAGCCCACCTATTTGGACTTATTTCCTTTCCTACTTTTTCTTTTCCTTCAAGGCTTTGCTGAGGGGCACCTCCTCAACACCACATGAAGACTTTTCTGATCCCACCACTCCCAACAAAATTATTGATATCTGCTTTGTGTTGACTCTCCTCTGTGATGATAGTGCACATTGGGTATGTACTTTCTGGGTATGCCAGATAAAAATAGGTGTGCTGCAGGTACTTTAGCAACCTACATTAAATGTGAAACATCAAAAAAAGCAGTCTGTCAATCAATTAATTAGCTAGCAGTATAATGTGTAGAGACAGCTCAGAAGTCATAGGACCTGGGTTCAAACACCACTTCCCAAGATTTTTAGAAATGCAACTAACTTATATCTGGATCTCAATTTCTTTCCCTTGAAATGAAGAAGTTGGATTACGTGGCATCTGAAATCCCTTCCAATGCTAAATTTATGTTATAAAGTGACAGTTAAAAACTTTTTTTTAAGGGCATTAACAATGAACATGGTCATTCAGCATAGCATAAATAGGAGAGAGTGACAAAGACCTATGAGACTAATTTGGCAAGGTGATAAGGTCTTGAAATAGACTGTGAAGATGCTATCCCACTTGTTACTTCTTTTGACCATTTCCATCTTTAAAATTCTTATTTGTTTAGATTCTAAAGTCAGCACTGCCACACTGTCAAAAATGTAATCATAACATTATAAATAATGTGGGTTGTCATAGAGAAGAGAGCACTGATCCTAATAAACTGTATACTTTACAAATATATACAAAATATATTATTTAAAATAAGCATCTATAAATGAATAAGTAGACAAAAGCTTTTTTTGTGAAGAAAAAATGTTTTCACAGTTTTTTTGTTTGACTCTTTTTGCAATTCTTTTAGACAATAGCTCTTGTCCTGGGTTGGTAGCACTAAATCAGTTCCTCATCTGTAAAATGAAGGAGTTGGGCTAGATGGCCTCTAAGGTCCTTTTCAGTTCTAAATATCTGATCCTATGATCCCCTTCTTTGGCACTGTCAGCACCAGAGCTTAGCACAGTTGCTATGTATCAGGAGTTCTATAAGTAGGTACTGGATTGCCCTGAATAGAATTGAATTGAGTTGACTGAATTGGATTGACATGTTGTGGACATATCATGGCAGCCCACAGCATTTTTAGAGAAGCAAGAGCTATAGCTCCGCTGAGCAGGAAAGTAATTGGTTAATGTCCCATTCTTGTACATTACTTTGTCTGATCCTATGGGAGAGGGTAGAGTCATGAAAGAGAGGATCAGAATATGTGATCAGGTTACAGTTGACTTCTGGCTCAGAAACTGAGATACAATGTAACAGAGACACTGCATAGCCCATATTATTCAGCCCTGCAACAGGACATAGCTGAGAGTTGTCATGCACATAGGGCAATTCTGTATTATCTACTGAGACTCTATGCTCCCCTAGAGGAGGGTGATTACCAGTCACTGTGAACAAGGAAACATTCTGCCTACAATGAAAAGAACATTGGGGTCTGAAAACTTCCTTTCCTACTTATCAAATTGTGAGAAGGTACACTGAAGAAAGTGTCACTAATATATCAGTAGTAGGTATGAGTGTCACCTTGGCATGCAGTCGTCTGGCTAACAGATGCCACCAACATTTCTTTCCTACTCAGTTTGTCTCTACAGATTTAATCAGCCACATTCAGTTACAATTAGATAAGCATCCTAAGGAGAACTCCAAATTCCATGGAGAAATATCTTGGTTTGAGAGATCCCTTGAGGAGAATAATGATCCCACAAGACCAGATAAAGCCTCAGAGGAAAACATGCCCGAGCCACAAGGATTCCAGGAGTACCTGGAAGAAATAAAATGAAATACAAAATGAGACACAAAGGAATGACAGGGAAAATTGATACCTTAGAACAGCTGATGGGAAACCTCACCAAAGAACAAAGCATCATAAAAAGTAAAACAGGCCAAACAGAAAATAGTAACTCATTAAGACACACACCCACACGCACAATATTAAAACAAAATCAAAAGAGAAGGAAAAAAAACTTAAGAAATATATCAAAAACAATTGACCTGGAAAACTTCAAGAGATAATCTAAGAATTATCTTTCTGAAAATCCTGAACTCCCAAAATGTCTGGATACCATATTTCAAGAAATTATGAATGAAACTGTCAAGAACTCTTTGAAATAGAACTGAAAGTGGAAATAATCCACCAAGGAGCTCCTGAAAGAAACCCCAAGATGAAAGCTCTCAGGAACAGCGTAACCAAAATCTAGAGCTAATGAATCAAGGAAAGAAAAATTACTGCAGAGAGATAGAGTTCAAGTATCAAAAAACCAGGATAAAGATCATATAAGATTAGGCAGCTAGCACTCAAGAAAGAGGGAAGTATGGAATACAATATTCCAAAGGCAAAAGTTAAAATCTTACAATCAAATATAATCTTTCTGGCAAAACTCATTGTTGGAAATAGTCTACATGATATTGGAAAATGAGTCCATAATAAAAACTGGCATGCAACCAAAACCCACATGAGAAACAAAAAGTCTTCAATGAAAAAACATACTAGAGATGAATAAAAATGAAAGTAAAAGATATGTAATTGATGAGTAAAGTCTGAAGCTATTTTTTTAAAAAGGTAACTAATATGTAAAGAGTTAGGAAACCTAACTTTTAAAAAAGAGTAAGGGAAACCAAACTGTATCAAAAATGAAAAAGAGAGAACTCAGAGTAATATGGAGAGGAAATAAAATTACCAGCAATTATATTGCTCAGTTATATGCTAACAAAACTGACAATTTTGAGAAACCAGAGGATTACTTACAAAAATGGTAATGCCCAGACTAATTAAAGAAGAAATAGATTATTTACATAACCCAATATCAGAAAAATAAATTTAACAAGCCACAAATGGACTCCTAAAGGGTAAGAAATAACTCTAGAATCAGGTGGATTTACACATAAATTCTATCTCAATGAATTCCAATATCATGTAGACTATTTCCAACAATGAGAATAGGAATCATTGTTCAAATCTCTATGATTCAAATCTGGTTTTGATACCTAGAAAGCAATAAGATCTCTAATGAATATTGATGAAAAAAAAGTAAAGTATTAGCATGCAAGCTACAACATTAACAATATTTTACATTATGACCAAAGTAGGTTTATATCAGGCAGTTAGGTAGTGCAGTGGAAAGAGCACTGCTTCCAGAGTCAAGAAGACTCATTTTCTCGAGTTCAAGTCCAACCTCAGACACTAACTCTGTGACCCTGGGCAAGTCACTTAACCCCTGTGTGCTCCAGTTTCCTCATTTGTAAAGTGATAGGGAGAAGGAAATGGCAAACCACTACAGTGTCTTTATCCCAAATGGTGTCACAAAGAGTTGGACATGACTGAAATGACTGAACAAAACCAAAAATATTGGTTCAAAATAAGGAAAAATATAAATATACAACACATCATTGTAACATAAAAAATTAAAGCCATTTTAATTATATGAATAGATATGACTATGGATAAAATCTTGCACCCAATTCTATTAAAAGTTATAGAAAGCATAGGAATAAATGGACTTTTCCTCATTTTAGTAAATAATATATATCTAAGTCTAAGAACTAATATTTTATGTTAGATGAAGGTTAAAGGTCTTTCCAGCAAGATCAAGGTTAAAGCACAGATGCTGATAATCACTTCTACTATGTTAACGTAGTGGTAGAAAAACTAGAAGTAGCAGTAAGGAATGAAAGATAAATCAAGGCAAAAGTAATAGGCAAAGAGGAAAAAAATTATAACTTTTTGCAGATAATATGATGATTTCCTTAGAAATCCTAAACAGCCAGAGCTTCCTGTCTCACATCTCCAACTGCCTTTTGGACACCTTGAACCCTCTTCAGCTTAACATGTAGTAACACTATAGTTCTTTGTCGTTCCAGTGTTTAGCATAGTACATGGCACACATAAGGTGCTTAATGCATGTTGACCAACTGCTTACTTAATCATATTTTTAGCTTCATTTCATGGATTGAATTTTTGTGATTGGGCCATTTCCCACCAGCATTCTCATGGGTTCAGTAGTCCTGGTCCATTATGTCTCCTCTATAGACTTGATACTGCTGCCATTGCTGATATGGATAGTGTGGTTGGTATTAGAACCCCATCCTCTGTATCAGTCAGTCGTATCTTAGTCCTCTAGTGGTCCTCTTCATATTTTGGTTTTGGCTTATCTGTATTTTCCTCTTTTGACTTGATTCCCTATAGGAAGCTGGTTTCCTTTCTTGTTTTGATTGGAGTAAGCCTCAGTGCAATGTTTGAAATCATTGTGATCCTTTCTTACACCTCCTTATAGTTGGGTAGCTAGGTGGTGCAGTGGATAAAGCACTAGTACAGGAGTTAGGAGGACCTGAGTTCAAATCTCACCTCAGACACTTGAGTGACCTTGGGCAAGTCACTTAACCCCAATTACCTCATCCTGGGTCATCTCTAGTCATCCTGATGAATATCTGGTCACTGGATTCAGATGGCTCTGGAGGAGAAGTGAGGCTGGTGATGTGCATAGTGACGTGCATAGCCCTCCCTCACTCAAAACAAAGTCAAGTGCAAGTTATGTCATTACTTCTCTGATGGCATGGTCTTCTTTGGCAATGAAGGATGAACACACACTCCTTATAGAACTGGTGCTCAGATACCAATTGAGCTCTCCCCTTCTGTGACTCCCAGTCCTCCAAGAAGTTCATGGCAGAACCTATCTCCCTGTTTTCCTTGTCAGGGAGATGATTCTATTCCCTGCTTTTGTTCTGACAGGCTGAGGCCAGGAAAAGACTTTGGTTTCAGATCACCAGTTACTGGAGCTTGTGGTGTCTAGTAACCTCCCTCTTCAAACTACTGTTCTTTTTGTAGGAGCTCAAGCTAGCTTTCCTGGTGGGACTCCTCTGCCTTCCTCTACCAGTATTTTTGTACATTTCTGGGCGGAGGGGAAATGCTTGCTGTTTCTTTTTTATTTTCTTTGTCATTTGGTTGAGGTCCATTTTCAGATATTTTATGAATTTTACAAGAAATGCATTTCTCTTCAACTTTTCACATCATCATGTTTATCATAGCTACACTTGTATATATTTCACTTATTCCCATTACAGAATATTCTGATGAAATTACCATCTGGTATGAGGTTAATTTACTTTCTTGTTTTTTTAATTTTGGTTTTTATTCTGAATTTAAACACAGAAAAGGACATTTTCATACACAGAACAGAACACAAAAAGAGGATTGTATATGAAATCATGAATCTCCATTTTATACTCTTTGATTTAAAAAAATATATATAACAATTTCATATTACTTTCAAAGTTGTCCTGATTTTTGTGTGTATGTGCTTCTTTTTGAACTTCCTTCAATTCCTGTATTAAAAAAGAATGCTTCAGAAGCTCCCTTTTGGGGGCAAGACATCACTATTGCTAATCCTTCCTTCTTTCTCTAATAAAAACAGAGAAAGGTAAAAAAAAAATCCACACAGGAGTTATGTCTCCCCAAAAGTGTTTCTTTATTAATTTCCTTTCAAACTTACTAACTAGAAAGTGACACATTATGTATGATTCGAAAAAAGTGTAATGGTGTTGGAGAATGTGTGGGAATGGCTTTTTGAACCCATCCCAAGACCCACATGTTAGATTTCACCTGGAAACTGGGGATTCCTGGTGCACATGTAACTCCACACTGCAAGGATTTGAGCTTTGATATGATATATCAATTCCCTTCTTTGGCCACTGAGCAAAAAGAGTCAATGGTTCAGTAGATTTTAAAAAGGCACTGATCAGCCATCTGCCAGTCTTTTCTCCAGATCATGTCAAGAATATTCAAAAGTTCAGTGAATGGTGGATGAAAGGGCCACACTTTCCCATATCCTGGTATAACAACTGCTCTTAGGTGGCAGTTAAATGTCACATATATTTAGACAAACCTGAGCCATGGTTTTGGACCAGTGATTACCTAATCTGTTTTACTTCTTTCCTGAGTACGTTACCCAAGAGTGATCCTGAGATGGTTTTGTCCATCTTTAGAAGCAACCTTGTGAATACAAGAGGTCCCAAGCGGGATAAATCCTCTTGCAGCTGCTACAATGCTTTGTTTGAAAGATGACCACCAGCCAGAGGATGAATCCAATTCATGGCTTGGCCTAGCCTGCCTGAAGACTTGGAGCTGGAGAAAGTTCTTTGGATAGTGCAGAGCTAAAGTAAATTGTGAAATGCCCACTTAGCAGTCCTACAAAATGATTAATATTTTGATAGTCTTAAGTTTCCTCTCCTCACAAGAGTATAACAAGAGTTATATGATAAACACATACACACACACACACACACACACACACACACACACACACACATGCACACAGAGTTATATATCCTGTTTTAAGATTTCCTGTCAAGGTAGTGTTGTGTGTCATATATGTGTTAGGCATTTCTTTTGTGAAGAGGGAACAAACAGCTGTGGAAAACTTAATTGATATTGTTCATTGAATGCCTTTCTATTCCAGCTTTGAGAAAAAGTTAAACATGAGCCAAACCTGAGCATTAAAAAATTCCTTTCCTCCCTCCCTCCCCCATCCCCAATGAAAACAGAGTTCTGGCTCGATGACCTAGAGGATACCAGAAAATGAGTGGCCCTTATATTTTGTGGCCAGGTTCTTCCAGGATTAAACCTCATCAACTCCTGGACACTGCCTCATCCTCATGGAGCAAACTGTGTCTTTAATTGTTTTGTCTTTTTTAATTGTTGAGTTTTTAATAATTTTTATGCTACGCTTAACAAACATCAAATAAAAAGGACATTTCCATATACAAAGCAGAATAGGAAAAAAAAATATGGCACATGAAGCCATATGTGCCACCTAAATCTTGATTCTTCCTTTAAGTATGCAATAAATTTAGCATACTATTTTCAGAACATTCCTGCTTGTCTGTTTCCTACTGATCTCTCTAGTTTTCAAAACTTTAAAAAATAACCCCATTTGTGTATTTTCCCATTTTGGTAACCTATTGCTAGCCTCCCACTTCCAGTTCTCTCCTCAGACTGAAAGAAAACAAGAAAAACCAAAGCTTTTGTATCAAATATGTATAATTGGACACACACACACACACAGACAAATCCCTGCATTGGCCATGTGTGAAAATAAATGTCTCACACTACATCGAAATCCTCCTTTATCATCAAATGAGAACCAGTAGTTGTGCTGCTATTACAGAATCAGGGAAGAGGATGTGGTAGGGTAGAAAAGGTCCTTTAGATGAAGATTTCTTAAACTTTTTCCACTAATGACCCTTTTTTGCCCAGAAATTTTTACATGATCCCAGGTATATAAGTATACAAATCAAACACTGATAATAAATTATAAATTAATTTTAGAACAATTCTTTGGTATACATATAATTTTGCAGTTTATTAAAGACAAATGCAAATTTGTATACTAATGAGATGGACATGTTTATTTTGACATAAACAAATCTTGGTAGAATATTTGGTACTGTAGAATATAGAGCATCTTCAGCATTTTTCAGAGTTGATCTATATTTTGATTTTATAATCGTTAATACTGAGAACACCACATAAATACATAGTACAAAATGACATTAGTATATTTAGGGCAATTTCAGAAATTGTTGGCAATTTTGTCCTGATCCCAAGCCAAACTTAACAAATTCTTCTAGAACTTTCAATGGCAGATGACTGATGTTTTTTATTTTAATTCAGTATGGTTTATGAACCCAACTTTGTTTTTTAGAATCAAAATTTGAAAGGAAGTATTTCTGACACTGTCTCCAGACACTGTAGGTGATCAATTATAATTCTTTACAATTAAATATTTGGGAAGGTTATTTTCAATTATAAAATCATCTGTAGCTGTAAACATTTCATTATGAAAAATTTTACAAAATCAGATTTCTGCTTAGTCAAAAATATAACAATTTCATCTTTCAGTTTCTATAATCTGTCTGCATTTCTCCCTCTTGAGAACCAAGTTAACTCTGCATGTAGTTTTTGTAATCAGAAGCCATGTCATTCCAGAGGTTTGTGACTATTAAGGGCACAACTGTTAAATGAAGCTAATGATTTTGATTGTTTTGTGAAGAACAATATCTAATTCTGGTGATTTTTTTTTTGACCATAAGTGTCTCCTGATGGATTATGCAGTGAGCAAAAGTGTTATGTTCATTGCCACCAGCTTTAACTTTTTCTACAAATCAAATATTCTTACTTATCATTGCTCCAACAGCATCTGTACAGACTCCAATGCAATTTTTCAACTATAGACCTTTATTTGTGAAAAATTCATCAACTTTTAAGATATGTATCTTCCTCTGTTGTGTACCCTTCTGAAGGGCAGCAAAACAATAATTCCTCATGTACACTTCCTACATAAACATATCCTACATAGAGTAATAACTGTGCTGTGTTAGATATATCAGTTGTTTGATCTAACTGAATTGCAAACTTTGGGCTGCCCTTAAGCCTGGTAATAAGCTGCTGGAATTGGTCATTATTAATTTCAGAAATTCTTTTGGAAACAGTATCATTCAATAAAGGAATATTATGAATTTCATCCCCATATTTTTTCCCATGAACTATTTTTGACATTTTAATAGCAGCAGGTAACATGAGATCTTCTATCATGTAGGGCTTTTTAATTTTTGTAATTACATGAGAAGTTTCATAAAATGCAACTAACAAATTTCTAAAAACATTTTTCTTTATTTGAAGATTTTAAAAGTCTTTCAAAATATTCCTTTGTTTTATGGCAGCATTCTACATACTTGGTATAAAAATTGTCAATTTAGCTTGTCTGGTTTCATGCTGTCTTCAGCTAAAACTTTATTACAAATGAAGCAAAGAGGTTTTTCCACACCATCATCATTACTAGAAGTAAATCTATATTGCAAAAATGATTTGACATATTTTCTTTTTCTTGGCAATTTAGCGTACCACAACCTGGTAATAAAGACTCTGTCACATTATCATCAGTATTTTCACTTCTTCTGTCACAATTTAGCCACTTATCCAAAACTGAAAAATATTTTTGTCATAAAATATAAACATTGCTAATAATTTCTCAAATGAATACTATCTTTAGTTTATGTAATTACACTTGTTTGTGCTTAATTGAAAAAACTCATGTTCACACATGTATACATATGGAGGTGATGGTGAAGAAATATTATTAAAGGGTTTTTGTCTTACTGCAATTAAACACTTATGTTTCTGTAAAAGAAGGAAATAACAGCAATTTAAAAAATCAAACATTCTAACAATACAGTCCAAAGATATACTAATTTGATATTTACATGCTGAGGAATGACAGTAGGAAAATATAAGTCTATTTTCCATAATTAAACTATTATGTTTCTGTAAGAGTAGAAAACTTTGTATGTACAGTAAAAATACTGCAATACAATAGTCTCAAATCTGAGCCAAATTGTTTCTGTGAGTGTTTGTTGGTGTTTGTGGCATGACAGTATGCGCAGTGCAAAGTGTGCATGTTGTGTGTTCAAAACCAACATTGTGGTGAAATTGAAGGATGCAACAGAGGCAAGCACTTCCAGAAACACTTCAGATTCATTACACATTTGATTTTGAATTAATTTTTTGTTGTTGCATGTTTACAAACATTTTAGTGTTGTCAAATTTTTTGTGATCCCCCTCCCCCTTCAATTAGGCAAATCCATATTGGGTAACAACTCATAGTTTAAGAAGCTCTACTTCTGATTCTAGAATGACTGAGTGAGGAAGGACCCATGTGAAGCTTCCCCAAATTCCCTTCCAAACAACTTGAAAACATCTTAGAACTGATCTAGGAGCAGGGAAGCAGCTTAGTAGCAGGGCAGAAAAGGTCTGTCTCAATGAGGTGGGAAGGGAGAAAGGTCCAAGAAGTAGCCAATCTCACAGCAGAGGACCTACAGCAAGGCTTCAAGGCTTTGCTAATCTACTATCAAGACCTTCTTCAAGCCAGCAGCCCCCTAAATAAGCCAACAGTCTGTGCAGCATAGCCCCACCCCAGAGGCTTCACCCCCATTACAGATCAACAGCCAGGCCTGACCACATTGCTGGCCAAAAATGAGGACCCACCCCAGGGATAGCCAAGAAGAACCTGCCTCTGGGGCCTGCTAGCAGCTAGTCCATGCCTGTGGCACCCTCCAGCAGAGAGGTCCAGTTTCTATAGCAACCCAGTAACTGGACCCCACCCCAGGGGCAGACCCAATAACAAGATGCCTCCACCAGAGCCAACCAGCAGACATTAAAAAAAAAAATTAATTTATAAAATAAAATAAGCATTTCCATGATAATAAACATGATTGCATATGAAACTGAAAATATTGTGTACAATTTGCTATTTCTTTTGAATATACAACAAAATTATCCTGTAATATTTTCTTTTTTCCTCACCTCGTCCCTCCTTCTTCCCATCCCTGCTATCATTAGACACAAATAGGTATATATTTATGTGAAATTATTCTATACATACTTCTATTTATCAGTTCTTTCTCTAGAAGCAAATAGTATCTTTTTTCATAAGTTCAGTATTGTTAGTTTGGGTATTTGTAATGGTCAAAATAAACTATTCACTTAAAGTCATTCTTAAAATATATTCCTATTACTGTAGAACATATTCTCTTGGTTTCGCTTATTTTGCTTTTCATTATTTCTTGCAAGCCTTTCCATATTTTTCTAAAATCGTTAAGCTCATCATTTCTTACAGCATAGTACTATTCTATCACAATCATATACCACAAATTGTTCAGCCATCCCCCAGCTGATGGGCATCCACACAATTTCCAGTTCTTTGCCACTATAAAGAGAGCTGCTATAAGCATTTCAGAACATGTAGGTTCTTTTCCTTTACCCCTAGTTATCTTCAGAAACAGACCATAGTGATATTGCTGGGTCAAAGGATATAGGTAGTTTAATGACTCTTTGGGCATAATTCCAGATTGCTCTTCAAAATGGTTTGATCAGTTCACAATTTCACCAACAATGCATTAGTGTCCCAGTGTTTCCACATCCCCTCCAACATTTGTCACTTTCTCCTTCCATAACTTTAACTAATCTGGTAGATGTAAAATACTGTCTGAAGGCTGTTTTAATTTGCATTTTTCTGATCGATAATGATTTAAATCTTTTTTATATAACAACAAATTGTTTTGTTTTCTTCATTGAAAAACTGCCTGATCATATCCTTTGATGATTTATCAATTGGAGTATGATTCATATTCTTATAGATTTGACAGAGTTCTTTATATATTTTAGATATGTCTTTGATCTAATAAATGGTCTATAAATTTTCTACTTTCCTTATCTGCACTACACTTATTTGTACAAAATGTTTTCAATTTAATGTAATAAAAATGATTCATTTTATACTTGTTTGCTTTCTAACTCTTATTGATAAATTGTTTGTCCATTCGTAATTTTGATGTGATATATTTCAAATTCTTCTAATTTTCTTGGAAAATCTCTTTAAATCTAGGTCATGTATTCATTTTGACCTTATCTTGATAAATGGTGATCTATGTCCAGTTTCTTCCATACTGCTTTCCAGTTTTCCCAACAAACTTTTTACCACATAATGGATTCTTATCTTAAATCTTTACATTTGTCAAATAAAAGATTATGTTTATTTGTTGCTGTGAATTGTATGTCTACTCTATTCCATTGATATACCTAGAAATTTCTTAGCCAGTACCAGGTAATTTTGATAATTACTACCTTATAATATAGTTTAAGATCTGATACTGTGAAATCTTCTTCCTTTATATTTTTTTCCTTTGATATTCTTGACTTTTTTTCTTTCCAGGTGAATTTTGTTATTTTTTTCTAATTCATTAAAAACTTTTTTTGGTAATTTAATTGGGATGACATTGAATATATAAATTAGTTTAGGTAAAATTGTCATTTTTATTATATTGGCCCTGCTAGCTGTTAACAGGATTTCACTAAACCAGCCTCTAACCTGAGAATGATGAAACAGCAGGGCAGAGACAAAGTACCGGTAGTCAGGTAGCAATTTAATTAATTAGTTTCATTATGAGCAACAGATTTGCAAATTGGGAATTCTTCTGATCAGAATACCAAATTGCTGAAGTAAAGACAGAGATTATTGTAATGTTAATTATGTTAATGAGAGTTAAAGATCTTCCCCACTCATTAATGGGCCTGCCCATTAAGGGAAGTTTGATTAGGGAAGATTTGTTTTGTGGGAAGGTCCACACTTTTGTTAATTTCTAATGAGACACTGGTTCTCAAGTGGTGATGCTCTCTGGTTCTGAAAAGTGTATATATACTCTGAGGTGAGGTTTTGTTTTGAGCCTTACTCATTGGAAGTGTTTGTTTGGTCAGAGGAGACTCTGAGTAGCTGCTAAGGAGCCTCCTCCCTTCCCCCCATCCCTGCCCCAGCTTTGAAAACCCACATGTTGGTTGCTTCTCTCTCTGGTAACTATGTATATATAAGACAGTTGGATCTGTCTGTTGATCTGTGATGTGTGTATTGCTTATGGTAAGATAGTTGGAAGCCTTGTCTGTTGATCTTTATTTCCCTGTTTGTATTTTCCCTGAAGTTCAGGGTGCTGAACTAAGTGAATGCTGTATGTGCTTGACTGAAGTAGTTGTTACTAGGTGGCTCATAGGACCAGAGTCCTGTGATAGAAACAGGTTCTACAATTTTTGATTCACTTTACTTAAGGTGCACAGACACAAAGATGCCAGTGATTGTAAGCATTGTCAAAGTTTTAATCAATCATTTCAAACTGCACTCTAAGCCTGACTCAAGCTAGAAAAGGCAAGTCTAAAAATCTAATCATATTTATATATTCATTACACATATCACATTGATTATTATGAAAATCATAATTCCACACTATAGCACTAAGGGAATTTGGAGATCTTCCCTGCTCCTTAATAGGCCCATGTGACCTGCTTTGAGTTTTGGCCCAGCCCACAAGTTGAGTCACAAGGAGCCTGACTCACATGCCACAGTGGGAGGAACTTGCTGAATGGTGGAGCAGGAAGAGTGGGAGCAGGAAGTGAGAGTGAGGTGGAGCTGGGAGAGAGCAAGACAGAACTGAGTCAGAGCAGATAGCATGAATGAGAGAGGGAGGAATTTTGCCTAGGGGAGCTTGTTTATGGGTAGGCCTAATGGAAGGAAGGCTTGAGGATGTTGGTCCTCCATGGTTTGGTGGTGTATATGAACTTCTTTATAGTATGGTGGATTTGGTTTTCAGGTATCTGAATCTGTAGCAACCCCCTAAGACAAATGATGCTGTTCCCACAAAACTTTAGCACTCCTGTACCTTAGAGAGTGTGAAATTTGTGGGCTGGTCATGGGAAACCACTCTGGGCCTGGGAATGATTGTTTGTCGTACACCTTTCCCCCTCCCTTCCCATTGTGATTTATGTATATAATTGTAACAGCAAGGATCCTGCCATAAACAGAAGGGCCTGCTGTACAGGTTCTTAGACCTGCTTTTCTAAAAGGAAAGTAACTTTTGAGGGGTCAACAATCTACTTTAATCAAGCACATGTATCATTCACTTAGTTTGGGGGAAAAAGTCAGCAGCCTGAACTTCAGGGAAAATACAGAGAAACAAAGATCTATTTTAGTTGTAACTTTGCCTGAGATCATAATTGTTATCCCTGTCATTTGTGCATCAGATGACACATAATAAATTCCACTCTAACCCTCTATTTTAACTTATGTGTGTGTATGTGTGTGTGTGTATCTCTTTTCTTTTTTTCACAAGGCCATTGGGGTAAAGTGACTTGCCTAAAGTCATGCAGCTAGTATGAAGTATCTGAGGCTGGATTTGAACTCAGGTATCTTGACTCCAGGGCCTGTACTTTATCCATTGTGCCACCTAGCATTTAACTTTTATCAGTGCCTTATAATTAGTCTTCAATGATTTCCTTATATTTCGTCTAGATCTTTTATATCAAATTTTCCATTGAGTTCTGGTCTTTTTGTTACAAATACCTGTAAGTCTTTCAGTTCATCAAATCTTCATTTTTTTTTATAGTGAATAAGTTATTTTTGGACCCAAACCTAGCTCCTTTGCTCTTTAAAATACAATATTCCAAGATCTACAGTCCTTTAGTGTAGAAGCTGCTAGGTCTTGTGAAATCATTATTGTTTTCTCACAGTATTTAAATTGTTTTTTTCTTATCACTTGCAACATTTTCTCTTTAACCTGGGAATTTTGAAACTTGGCTTATGGCATTCCTGTAAGTTCTCTTCCTATGATATCTTTGAGATGGTGATTGGTGGATTCTTTCTATTTCTAGTTTACTTTCTTGTTCTAGAACTTCAGGGAAATTTTCCTTAATAATTTTTTGTAATATTATATGATCCATGATCATAACTTTTAGGTAGACAAACAATTCTTAGATTATATCTCTTCAATCTGCTCTCCAGATCAGTTTTTTTTTTTGATGAAATATTTCAGATTTTCTCCTATTTTTTCTAGTTTTATCCTATTATGGTGTCTTATAATGTCATTCAGTTACACTTGCCCAGTTATAGTTTTCAAGGAATTATTTTCTTCATTAAGATTTTTTATCTTCCTTTCTAATTGACTAACTAAATTTTCATAATTTTCCTGAATTGTTTTTCTTTTTTTCCCCTCATTCATATTTTTTTTTTAAATTTCCTCATTCTCTCTTTTTTGAATTTTGAACTCCTTTTCAAGTTCTTCCAGGATTTATTTTTGGGCTTGTGACCATTTGACATTACTCTTTAGGGCAGAAGTGGCTTCTTTTACCTCAATATCTTCCTCTGAATATGAACCCAGATCTTCTTTTGCTCCAAAGTAGCTGTCAATGGTAGGGTTCTTATTCCTTTGCTTACTCATTTTTATTTTTAATTTGTCTTATTTTATTTTTAGTAGCTAAAAATTATTATTATTAAGTTTTAATCCTGAGTTGTTGGTAATGTTGCCCTAGGTCTCAAATCCTTCCATTCTTTTCTGAATTCTATCCAGGAGCTCAACCTCAAAGACTCCTTCTTCCTCCCCTAAACCCCAACCACATTTCCAAAAATGTTCTTGCTTGCTGTGGTACTGCATTCACAGAGTCCATGCTTGCTCCTTCTTGTCCACAGTCATTGCTTGGGATCACTTCTGGTCAGCATCACTAAGCCTGGCTTCTGGAAACAATCCTTCACTCTTCCCTCACTCAGTCATGTGCTGTTCTTGAGGTGAAAGTTTGTGAGGTGAAAGCTCCTGAGGTGAAATTTCTGGAGACCTGGTCTGCTTTCTCTGGGCCTACTGTTGGTTGATTCAGTGAATCTTGCCCTTCACTCAGACCAAACCTCAACTCCTAGAGTCTTTTCTGAGATGTTCTCAAGTTGTCTTAGGAGTATAACTGCTTTACCCCTTTATTTTTGTTGCTCTCTGTTCATTTCATGATGATTTTCTGTTTGCTTGTGGAGAAAATCTGGAAACCTTGGGAATTTCTGACCTACTTTGCCATCTTCCCAGAATGCATCAAGACTATTTCCATTGCTACCCAGCAACAAGGTCCCCCCCATGGCGTAGGCAAGAGGGGAAGTCTACCTCCCAGTACAAGTAAGCAGCTAGTCCCTGAAGCCCAGGGAAAGCCAGCAGCAATACCCTGAGGACTAATACAATAAGTTTGAGACAGTGAAGGACCAGAGCTCAACTCTCACATAATAATAGCAAATCACAAAATAGGCAGAAAAAAGTGAGAAGAACAACCTGATTATGGAAAGTTACTATGATGAGAGGGAAGATCAGGGCACAAACTTAGAACAGGACAACAGTGTCAAAATGGTTACATATGAAGGCTCAAGGAAAAATTTTATTTGGTCTCTGGTTAAAAGGAACTAGAAGAGCTTATACCAGATTTAAGAAAAGAAATTAGAGAAATGGAAAAAATGGGGGAAAAAATGAGAGTAATGCAAGAGAATCATTAAAAGGGTCAGTAGTATAGAAAAAGATATACAAAAATTCACTGAAGAAAATAACTCCCTTAAAAAAGTAGAATTGGAAAAATGGAGAAGGAAATAAAAATTGAAGAAAATAATTCTTAAAAACTAGAATTGAGCAAATGGGAACTAATGACTCCATGAGACATCAAAATACAATAAAACCAAATTTTAAAAAATAGAAAAAATGAGAAGTTTCTCATTAGCAAAACAACTGGCTTAGAAAATAGATCCAGGAGAGATGATTTAAGGATCATTGGACTACCAGAAAACCATGATTAAAAAAAAGAGCTTAGACAGCATCATTCTAGAAATTATTAAGGAAAACTGTCCTGATATACTAAAATCAAAAGGCCATAGGGAAAGCCATATTCTGAAGTAAAACACTTGTGAGGAGGGAAAGGATTCGGGTAAGAGAGAGGGTAACAAACAAGAGGAAAATAGCATGGAAGGAAATACATAGTTGTCATATCTATAATTGTGAATGGGGTATCATAACTATAAATGTGAATATCATAAAATGGAAGTGGATAGCAGAATAGTTACCACACTCCTATAGTAGGGTGTTAATAAGAAACACATTTGAAATAGAGAGACACACAGAGTAAAGGGATGGGGTTGGAGGAGAATCTATTATGCTTCAGCTGAAACAAAGAAGCAGGGGTAGAAATCATGATCTCAGACAAAGCAGAAGCAAAAATAAATCTAATCAAAAAACATAAGGAAAGAAATCTTGCTGAAGGGTACCACAGACAATGGGCAGCTAGGTGGTGCAGTGGATAGAGCACCAGTGCAAGACTCAGGAGGACCTGAGTTCAAATCTCACCCCAGACACTTGACACTCACTAGCTGTGTGAGTCAAGGGCAAGTCACTTAACCCCAATTGTCTCATCCTGGGTCAACTCCAGTCACCCTGATGAATATCTGGTCACTGGATTCAGATGGCTCTGGAGGAGAAGTGAGGCTGGTGACCTGCCTCCCTCCCTCATTCAAAAACTTAAGTCAAGGGCAAGTCATGTCATTTCAGAAAATTAAGTCAAGTGCAAGTCATTTCTCTGATGGGATGGTCTTCTTTGGCAATGAAGGATGAACACACACACCACAGACAATAAAGTAATATTAAATATACATGCACCAAATGGTACAGCATCTAAATTTTTGAAGAAGTTGAATGAGTTACAGGAAAAAAAATACAATGAAACTATACTAGTGGAGGACCTCAGCTTTCCCCTCTCAAAACTGGATAAATCTAACCAAAAAATAAACAAGAAAGAAGTTGAGGTGGAAAAGTTAAATATGATAGATTTCTATAGAAAATCCAATGGGAATAGAAAAATATACCTTTTTCTCTGCAGTACATGGCACCTATGCAAAAGCTGACCACTTATTAAGACATAAACACCTGACAACCAAATGAAGAAAAGCAGGAATAGTAAATGCAACCTTTTCAAATCATGATGTAGTAAAAATAACATTCAATAATGGGCAATGGAAAGATAGATTAAACTAAATAATCTAATACAAGAAATATAAGTGGGTCAAAGAACAAATCATAGGTAAAATCAATAATTAAAGAAAATAACAACAATAAGACAATATATCAAAGTTTATGGCATAAAGTCAAAGTGGTACTTAGTGGAAATTTTATGTCTGTAATTGTTTAAATCAATAAAATAGAGAAAGAGAAGATCAATGATTGTGGAAAGCAATTAAAAAACAGTCAGAAGAAGACAAATTAAAAATCTCCAATTAAGTACCAAACTGGACATCCTCAGTAATCAAAGGAGAGACCAACAAAATTGAAATCAATTAAATCCTCAGAATGAAAGGAGAGCTCAGTGAAATTGAAATAAAAAATAAAATGAGAAAAGCATTGAATTTAAAAAAAACTAGAAGTTGGTTTTATGAAAAAAAGACGACATTAAATTTGATTTTGAAAAGGAAAGAAGTCAAACTACTAGTATAAAAAAAGGAAAGTGACTTCACCATCAATGACGAGAAAATTAAAACCATTATTAGGAGCTATTTTGCCCAATAATTTGAAAATAAATTTGACGATCTAAATGAAATGGATGAATATCTATAAAAATATAAATTACCTAGATTAAAAGAAGAAGAAATAAAACACTTAAATAACCCCATTTCAGAAAAAGTAATTGAGCAAGCCATCCATGAACTCTCTAAGAAAAATCCCCAGGATCAGATCCACAAGAAAATTCTACCAAATATTTAGGGAATAGTTAGTCTTAATATGACACAAACTATTTGGAAAAATAGGTGAAGGAGTCCTACCACATTCCTTTTATGACACAAATATGGTGCTGCTGCTTAAATTGGAAAGAGCCAAAACAGAGAAAGAAAATTACAGACCAATTTCCTTAATGAATATTGATGCAAAATTTTAAATAAAATAAGAGCAAAGAGATTGCAGCAATATATCAGAAGGATAATACACTATGACCAGGCGGGATTCATACCAGGAATGCAGGGATGCAGGGCTGGTTCAGTATTAGGAAAACCATCAGCTTAATTGATCATATCAATAACAAAGCCAACAAAAACCATATGATTATGTCAATAGATGAAGAAAAAACCTTTGACAAAATACAGCACCCATTCCTATTAGAAACACCAGAGAGCATAGGAAGAAAATTTATAATTCTTATAATTGTAAATAATAGGTATCCAAAACCATCAGCAAGCATTATCTGTAATGGGGAAACCTAGAATTCTTCCCAGTCCAATCAGGGGTAAAGCAAGTATGTCCATTATCACCTCTATTATTCAATATAGTACTATAAATGTTAGCTATAGCAGTAAGGGAAGAAAAAGAAATTGAAGAAGTTAGAATAGGCAATGAGGAAACAAAACTATCACTCTTTGTAGATGATATGATGTTAGAGAATTCTAGAGAATCAACTGAAAAAACTACTTGAAATAATCAACAACTTTAGCAAATTTATGGGATACAAAATACACAAACATAAATCATCAACATTTCTATATATTAGCAACAAAGTCCAGCAGCAAGATATAGAGAAATTCCATTTAAATTAACTACAGACCATATAAAATACTTGAGAATCTATCTACCAAGACAAACACAAGAGCTGTATGAACACAACTACAAAATACTTTTCACACAAATAAAGTCAGATCTAAACAACTGGGAAGATATCAATTGCTCATGGGTAGGCTGAGTCAATAAAATAAGAATGACAATTTTACCCAAACTTTTTCATTTAGTGCCATAACAAACAAATATCAAAAATTATTTTATTGAGCTAGAAAAAAATAACGAAATTCATCTGGAAGAACAAAAGATGGAATGTGGAAAAAAATAGGAAAGAAGGGGATCTACATATACCACATCTCAAACTGTATTATAAAGCAATAATTATCAAAACAATCTGGTATTAGCTAAGAATTAGAGTGATGGATCAGTGGAATAGATTAGGCACACAAGGCATAGTAGTAAATGGCCATAGTGATCATATGATAAACCCGAAGATCCAAGCTTTTGAGACAAAAACTCATTATTTGACAAAAACTGCTAGGAAAAGTGAAAAACAGTATAGCAGAAACTATATCTCACACCATATGCCAAGATAAGGTCAAAATGGGTGCATGATTTATACATAAAGTCATAAGCAAATTAGGAGAGTTTATATGTCATATCTATGGCTAAAGGAGGAATTTAGGACCAAAGAAAATAGAGAATTATAAAATGCAAGATAGATAATTTTGATTACATAAAATTTAAAAGTTTTTGCACAAACAGAGCCAATGCAACCAAAATTAAAAGGAAAGGAGAAAGCTCAGAAAAAAATTTGCAACAAGTATCTCTGATCTGGCCTCATTTCTCAAATATATAGAGAACTGAGTCAAATTTATAAAAATATAAGTTATTCCTCAATAGACAAATGGTCAAAAGATATGAACAAAAGGTATGCCTGTTTTCAGACAAAGAAGTCAAAACTATCTATAGTCATATAAAAAAAATGCTCTAAATTACTGATTAGAGAAATGCAAATTAAAGTAACTCTAAGGTACCACATCACACCTATCATATTGACTAATATGACAAAACAGGAAAATGATCAATACTGAAGATGTGGGAAGACTGGGACACTAATGCCCTGTGGGTAGAACTGTGAACTGATCCCAACCATTATGGAGCACATTGTGGAACTATGCTCAAAGGGGTATAAAACTGTGCATACCTCTTGATCCAGCAATACCACTATTAGGTCTATATCCCAAAGGTATCAAAAAGGAGCAGGAGAGGACCTATTTGTGCAAAAATACTTATAGCAGCTCTTTTTGTGGTGTCTAACAATTGGAAACTAAGGGAATGTTCATCAATTAGGGAACAACTAAACAAGTTGTAGTATATGATTGTAATGAATATTATTAAGCTATAAGAAATGACAAGCAGGATGATTTCAGAAAAACCTGGAAAGACTTACATGAACTGATGCAAAGCTATGTGAACAGAACCAGGAAAATGTTGTACACAGTAACAGTAATATTGTACAATGAAGAACTAAGAATGACTTAGCTAGATAATCTCAAATGATTAATGATAAAGTATATTATCTGCCTCTAGAGAAAGAACTGATATTGTTTGAATACATACTGAAACATGCTAGTTTTCACTTTCTTTCATTATTTTTCTGATCATCTTGTAAATAACTAATATGAAAATGTTTTACAGGATGCACATGAATAACCTATATCTGGTTGCTTATCATCTTAGGGAGGAGGAAAGGCAAGAAAGCTGAGAAGGATAGAACTTGGAGATCAAAATTAAAAAAAAAAATGTTTTAACATGTAATTGGAGAAAAAATAAAATATATTTTTAAAAAGAAGTGGTTCATTGCCTCTCTGGCAAGAGTTACGTAGTATATTTCATTACTGTTCCTCTGGTGTTATTATTGGTCATTTTACTCATCAGAGTTCCAAAATCCTTATAATTATTTTTCTTTATGATGTTATTATTATATAAAGTGTTCTGCTGGTTCTGCTCACTTTACTCCTCATTACTTCAGGCAGGTTTTCTCAGGTTTCTCTGACACTTTTTGTCATTTCTTATGTAATATGTAATATAATAATATTCTATCACATTCATATGTCATATTTTTTTACTTATTCTCCTATTGATGGATATTCACCTAGTTTCTTTCCTCTTCTTTAACACTAAAAAAAAAAAATCTACTGCAAATATCTTTTTATACTTGTTTCTTTTTTCCCCTTTGATCTCTGAAGTTTAAGCCTAATAGTGGTATCTTTGTATCAGAGGGTATACACATTTTATTGACATTAGAAAAATAGCTCCCAACTGCTTTCCAGAATGAAGGAACAAGTTCACAGTTCCAATATGTATGTTATCCCTTTTCTGAAGCCTATCTGAACGATTGTCATTGTCTTTTACTGTCATCTTAGCCAATCTAATGTGTATGAACTACAAGTTGTTTTATTTAGCAATTCTCTAATTATGAGTGATTTTAAATGTTTTTTCATGTCTATTGATACTTGAGTTTCTTTCTCTAAAAACTATGTTCATATCTTTTTACCATTTATCTATTAGACAATGGCTCTTGTTATATATTTGAGTGGTGGTTCTTATTGTTACAAAAATTTATTTTTCCTTTTAGGAAAAAATAACTTATGGCTATGTGTGTTGCAATTTTTCAGCACATAGCCCAAACTTGCATCTATCATAACAAATGAAATAATAAAATCTAGAAAATTGAAAAATTCATTTTAAACTGTCTAAATAATAGAGGTGAATCAAGGGAATCATTATTTCAATGTTTATTCATTCACCACATATTCACAGTTCTGTGTCACTTTGTGTGTTGAGTCTGGGAAAAGAGAATATGAGCATAATATTGGACGTTTCTGGTAGACAACAGGAAACAAAATAAAAAATGTAAAGTTCTTTTCAATGTTATGTAACAATTCACATTTTTGAAAAATTCAAAAGTGTACTTTTTTGCTCTGCTTTTCTTCTCCTTACTCTGTAGGATATGTGTGGTATTGAAATATTCAGAAAGCACCCACTGAAAAACAATGAAATGCTGATTTTTCTAAGAAAGAACAGAAATTTTCAACTGAAATTCAACTGAATTGCTATGTTAAGTCCTAGTATATGATGAATGATTGTCAGGAGATTTAGTTAAAGAAAATGAAACATAACTATTTCCCACAACTGCCAGTTTAGTTTATTATGACTAAAGAATTGTGCGTTTGGGACAGAAGGAAAAGGCTTGAGAGAATGATGACAGAAGAGCAGGTTTCTTAAAAAAAAATTGTATTATTCTTAGACATGTCATTTATAATTTTGCATCTATGTCATGAAATATGAACTAAAATGTGTTATTCCATTTTATCCAGATGTAAACTAGTTTCTAGAAAATACATACCATATAAGAGATTAATTGGTAACACATGAGATTACTGAAGGACCTAGAAAAGAAATTAGTCTCTTTCCCCCATTTTTTATAATACTTTATAGATCTAATATATATTACAGTTATGGAACTATATGTGACTTTAGAGATCATAAACTCTTGATTTTAGGGATGAGGAAACTGAGGACAAAAGAAGATAAGAATTGACAAGTAATACAGCTAGGAAGAAGAAGATGTAGGTATCAAACCAAAGTGTTTTGACTACTGGTCCAGTGCATATTTTATTGTACCATGCAAGGATGGTGTCTGATGACAATGACTTTTGTACTTTTTCAAAATAGAAATTTATTTTGCCATTATTTTAATAATTAGGGCTCAAAAGTTACAATTTCTAGGCCACCACTGCAAAATAAATGATTACCTAATCATTATTTTGCTTAACTGGTTTTTGTGAGATTACCAAACACGAATAATGATGAAATTGTGTTTCTTCTCTTATTTTTCACTTACTACAGTCTTTTGTAAGGGACCAGCCTGACTTAGGTCCCTACCTTATTAATCTGGGATTGCTGTTGGAATTAAATGAGATAGTCAAAAGTAAAGAAAGAAAATTTACTTAGGCATAGCATATAAAGAATATTCAACAAGGATACTGTGCCTCAGTTTTATAATCTGCAAAATGAGCTGGAGAAGGAAATAGCAAACAACTCCAGTGTCTTTGACAAGAAAACCCCAAATGATATCATGAAGTGTCTGACACAACTGAAAGACAACGGAATAACAGCCAGTCAACAAAAGCTGATTGCGCCAAGTATTGTGCTAAGTGCTAAGAAAATGAAGAAAGGCAAAAGACAGCTCCTATTCTCACAGTCTGTACAGACAAGGTATGTATAAAGTGAATTGGAGATAACAGAAGGATGGTATTGGTATTAGTGTTAGGGGAAAAAGAGGAAAGGTTTCTTGAGGAAGGTCAATTTTTAGCTGAAATTTGAAAGAAGCCAGGAAAACTTCCTGTAGATGGGGAAGGAGAATATTGCAGTAATGGAGGAAATACAAGGACTTGGGAGGTGGATTGTATTATTCTAGGAATAACAAGGACTCTTGTCACTGCCTTATGATTGTGCATTGTGAAGTATGTAAAGAAGAACAAAATGTAAGGCCGCAAAAGTAGATGTGGGCCATGTTTTTTTAAGAGATTTGAATGCCAAATAAGATTTTATATTTGATTTTGAAGGTGATAGGGAGCCATTGGAATTTATTGAATATTGGGGTGACATGGTCAGAACACTTTTGGAAGATTAGTTCAATAGTTGAGTAGAAAACGGACTAGAGTGGAGAAAGACTTGTAAAAGACAATCAACAAACTATTGCAATAATCCAGGTCTGAGGTGATAAGGGCTTTCACTATACTTTCATCCAGTTTGAGATATCCAAATAGCAGCTGGGGATGTAATACTGGAGGTTAGAAATGGATACATAAACCTGAAAATCATCAGAGTAGAGATGATAATTGAATCCATGGAAGCTGATGAAGTGAAATAATATAGAGGGAGATGAGAAGAGGAAAAAGGATAGAGCCCTTTGAGAAACCTAAAGTTAGAGAGTGAGACTTGGATAATGATCCAGTAAAGAAGACTGAGAAGAATCAGTCACAGATAGTAGCATCAGGAGAATAATGTCACAAAAAGCAAGAAAGAAGAAAATATCTGGAAGAGTTAGAGTTTCAAAGCTAATAGATAAATCAAGAAGGATGAATATTGAGAAGAGATTTGTGATTTAGAGGTCATTGGCAACTTTCAAGCAGTTTTGCTTGAATGATGACATATTGCAAAGAGTTAAGAAGAGAGAGGAAAGAAAATAAAAGCACTTATTGTAAATTGCTTTCTCAAGATTAGCCACCAAAGAGAGGAGAAATATGGGACAATAGCTAGAGGAAAGGGATGGATCAAATGACAGTTTTTTGAGGATGATGGAGATAGGGGCAGAGCCAAGATGGCGGAGTAGACAGACGCACATACGCTAGCTCCGAAACCCACCGCCCATTAAATATCTGTAAAAAAGAACTCCCGGCGAATTTTGGAGCAGTAGAAGCCACAGAACAATGGAGCAGACAAGATTTCTGTTCCAGAGAGCCTGAAAACCTCTCCCAAAAGGTCCCTCGCGCCCCGGACCCGGAGCAGAGCCCAGCCCTACCTTGGCGGCATGGCGCTGAAAGGAGCGGATCCGAGCAGGCTTCAGGGATGGAATCCAGCAGCCGCGCAGGTCCCTCCACCCACAGGTGACAAGGGTCAGTGAGAGGGTCTCTTTGGTGGGACAAGAGGGGAGTGGGGTGCCCCCATAACTCAGGCCCCCTCGGGAGGCCGCAGCTGAGGTGGGAGCAGACCAGGGCTCCCCAAGCAGGCAGGAGCCTGGATCCATTGTTGAGGGTCTCTGCATAAACCCCCTGAGGGAACTGAGCCCCCACCTGAGCACCTGAACTTAATCTCACACTGAATAGCAGCCCCGCCCCCACCCAAAGCCCTGAGGCTGGGAAGCAGCATTTGAATCTCAGACCCCAAGTGCTGGCTGGGCGGATCTGGAGGCAAAATGGGTGTGAAGAGAATATTCAGAAGTCAAGTCACTGGCTAGGAAAATGCCCAGAAAAGGGAAAAAAAATAAGACTATAGAAGGTTACTTTCTTGGTGAACAGGCATTTCCTCCCTTCCTTTCTGATGAGGAAGAACAATGCTTACCATCAGGGAAAGACACAGAAATCAAGGCTTCTGTATCCCAGCCCACTCAATGGGCTCAGGCCATGGAAGAGAGCAAAAAGGATTTTGAAAATCAAGTTAGAGAGGTGGAGGAAAAACTGGGAAGAGAAATGAGAGAGATGCAAGTAAAGCATGAAAAGCAGGTCAGCACCCTGCTAAAGGAGACCCAAAAAAATGCTGAAGAAAATAACACCTTGAAAAATAGGCTAACTCAACTGGCAAAAGAGGTTCAAAAAGCCAATGAGGAGAAGAATGTTTTAAAAAGCAGAATTAGCCAATGGAAAAGGAGATTCAAAAGCTCACTGAAGAAAATAGTTCTTTCAAAATTAGAATGGAACAGATGGAGGCTAATGACTTTATGAGAAACCAAGAAATCACAAAACAAAACCAAAAGAATGAAAAAATGGAAGATAATGTGAAATATTTCACTGGAAAAACAACTGACCTGGAAAATAGATCCAGGAGAGACAATTTAAAAATTATGGGACTACCTGAAAGCCATGATCAAAAAAAGAGCCTAGACATCATCTTTCATGAAATTATCAAGGAAAACTGCCCTGAGATTCTAGAACCAGAGGGGCAAATAAATATTGAAAGAATCCATCTATCACCTCCTGAAAGAGATCCAAAAAGAGAAACTCCTAGGAACATTGTGGCCAATTTCCAGAGTTCCCTGGTCAAGGAGAAAATATTGCAAGCAGCTAGAAAGAAACAATTCAGGTACTGTGGAAATACAATCAGGATAACACAAGATCTAGCAGCTTCTACATTAAGGGATCGAAGGGCGTGGAATAGGATATTCCAGAAGTCAAAGGAACTAGGACTAAAACCAAGAATCACCTACCCAGCAAAAATGAGTATAATATTTCAGGGGAAAAATTGGTCTTTCAATGAAATCAAGGACTTTCAAGCATTCTTGATGAAAAGACCAGAGCTGAAAAGAAAATTTGACTTTCAAACACAAGAATGAAGAGAAGCATGAAAAGGTAAACAGCAAAGAGAAGTCATAAGAGATATAAGTATGTTATAGGAAGGAAGTATGTTGTAGGCGGTAGGAAAAGAGTTCCTACTGGGAAGACAGAAAATGATTGAAAATTAATAAGAATGCAGGGTTGAGGGGCAACTAGACAACACAGCGGAAACAGTACTGGGCCTGGAGTCAGGAGGACATAAGTTCAAATTCAGGCTCAGACACATAGTAGTTGTGTGACCCTGGTGAAGTTGCTTGGCATTAGCCTCAGTTTCCTCAACTACAAAATGGGGACAATAATATCACTTACTTCACAAGACTGTGAGAATCAAATGAGATAAAATCTATCAAGCTCTTAGCACAGTCCTTTCACATATTAGATGTCTAATAAATGCTTATCCCTTCCCTGATGATAAAAAGGATGATATACTGGAGAATATGGGTTGGAAGGAGATCACTTGTGTGTGTAAAAGGGCTTGTCTTAGCAAGGAGAAGGGCTAGCACTTCATTTGAGACATGGGCGAAGGAGGAGATAGTAGCTTGTGTTTTCTTAGGAGATAGGGTAGTGTGTGATGATGAGGAGGAGAGGACAAGAATGAGCTCTTGAAAAACAGCCTCATTTTTTTCCAGTGAAATGCAAGTTAAGGTTTTTAGGTAAGAAGATGGGGGAAAGGAGTCCAGGGGAAGATTGAGGAGAGATGAAAAATTTTGGAAGTGGGATAGTGAATAAATTACGGAGTTATAAAAGATTTGCCTTGCCACAATGAGGGCCAGCTGACTCATAGGTGTGCCTTTTTATGACATTAGATGATAAGGAAGCTATGTCATTATGGCCAGAGGATTCCAGGAAGCTCTTAAAATGAAAACTCATCTTGAGCTTTAGCTCTCTGGGCCAGTAAGTCCCAGGGACAGTTTTGCCACCTTTTAGGGAAAAATTATCCTATGTTGGTGCAGTGGTAGTGGGAAATCCTGGCAGATAGTGATCCTATCTCATCCTTGATACTGAATTACTTTCTTCTTGTTTTTTTTTTAATTTTGAACTTAAGAACCAAAAATTCACTTCTATACACAGAGCATAAAACAAAAACTGCATTTCTTTTTTATATTACTGACTTTAAAAAGCATAAAAAAATTTGCACATCATTTTAAAAATTGTCCTACTTGGTTCTATATACTTCCTTTTATTTGTTTGAATAAAATAAAAATTTCAATATCTATCTTTTTCTTTTTTTATATCACTATTTTTAACCATCCCTTTGCACCAGCATTCTCTTTAATTCAGGTTTGCTATTGAAATGAATGACGTACTTGCAAATCATTGAACAGTTAATAAAAAGATTTATTTGCCCTAACAGAGCAAGAATATATCACAAAGAAATAATGGCATTTAATATAGTATGTCATTGTAAGGAGAAGAAGAAAACAGGATGTGAGTATGGTGCAGAGTGCTACACTGATCATAGACTTATCCTCTCCAAGCTAAATATTTGCATTCAACAAAAGGGGTAGCCCAAAGGCAAAATGACTACCAGAGCACTTAATGTCAACAGATTAGAGTTCTTCTCTGAGCATGAATAGTTTGTGACTAATTTGGAGGAAAGTTGAGCCAACACACAGCTGACAACAGTGGAGCAGAAAAGAAGTGGGCAGCTTTCAGAGATTTGGTGTACAGCTTTACATTTGCTCATCTGGGTCAGAATACTCACAGACATCAAGACTGGTTTGCTGAAAATGATGGTGAAATTCAGAAACTGCTAAATGAAAAATGAGAACTCTACAGGGTTTACCAGCAGCATAGTTCATTCATCTCTAAGAAGGCAACATACAGTTATATCAAAAGTAAAGTACAGGAGAAGCTTAGAGAGATTCAGGATTCTTGGCTGAGTAAGAAGGCAGATGAAATTCAGTTTTATGCTGATAGTAACAATCTATTTTGGGGCAAAGTCCTCTTTTGCATCTCAACTCCTCAGTGCTAATGAAGCCATATTGATTAGTGATAAGGATATGATGCTACATAGATGGGCTGAACACTTCCATAGTATAATCAACAGACTGGCCTCAATCAATACTGAAGCCATTGATTGCCTCAAATTAAAGTCAATCCCTCTCTAGACAAATTTCCAACTGAAGAAAAGGTCATAAGTGTGACTAGGTTACTCTCCTGTACCACAGCACTTGCTGCTGATTCTATTTCATTTGAGATTTATAAGGTGGGGGAGAAGGGAGATGTACATTGCTTATACAACAGCTGATTGAAATTTTCTGGGTTATATGGCAAGAGGAAGTTATCAGTCCTCCAGGAGTTGAAGAATACCTCCGTTGTCCATCTCTATCAAAGTAAAGGAAATAGATTGTCCTGTGACAATCAAGGGGGAGGGGGATTCCTCTTATTCATTACTGACAAGATTCTTGCCAGAACCCTCCTTAATAAGGTGATCTTTCACCTGGAAGATAGTCATTTACCTGAGAACCAGTGTGGCTTCACAAAGGGTTGAGGAATGGTCAATGTGGTGTTTACTGCCTGAAAACTCCAGCAGAAATGCTAGAATCAGAGAAAAGATCTGTACGCATCATTTGTCTATCTGAGCAAGGACTTTGATTCTGTCAGGGCTACCACACTGATGGTAAATTGTTTATCTTGAAAAGGCTACAAGACATGACTAAAGTAGACAAAGTGTTGGTCCATAATTTTTTTGTTTGCAGATGATTGTGCACTCAATACATCTTCTGATGCTGAAATGCAAGAAAATATGGATAAATTCTCTGCTACTTGTGCTAATTTTAGCCTAACAATTAGCACCAAGAAAACACAAGTGCTCCACCAGCCACCACCATACCATCACTAAGTGGAATCATCAGTTATAGCAAATGGAATTTTGAATGTTGTGGATAAGTTCACTTACTTTGATAGTATACCTGGGATGTACACATTGATAATAAGATTGACATATTTGCAGAGCTAGTTCAGTATTTGGGAGGCTTCAAAGGAAAGTGTGGGATAGAAGAGACTGACTGCCAAACTTAAAGTCTACAGAGCCATTATACTAACCTCATTGCCGTATGCCTGTGAAACCTGGAAAGTATACCAGCTCCATGTCAGGAAACTGGATCACTTCCATTTAAACTGTC
Organism: Notamacropus eugenii; assembly: GCF_028372415.1. NCBI lineage: Eukaryota > Metazoa > Chordata > Mammalia > Diprotodontia > Macropodidae > Notamacropus > Notamacropus eugenii. The sequence goes on along the minus strand of NC_092872.1, from coordinate 108,281,795 downwards.
TTAAGAAGATTCTGAACATCACCTGGCGGGATAAGATACCAGACACTGAGGTCCTTTCTCAAACTAAACTTCTAAGTATTTGAATTCTACTGCAGAGAGCACAACTTCAGTGGGTTGGCTACATTGTTCTAAATGTATGCTTGCCTAAAAGACTTTTATGGAGAACTCACACGAGGCAAGTACTCACATAGTTCTCAGAAAAAGCAAACAAAGACACTCTCAAGGTCTATCTTAAGAACTTTGGAATTGATTGTATGACACAAAAGACACTGGATTTCCTAGCATGTTCTATGAATGAAGCAGAATTAAAACAGCTCAAAAGAAACATGAGATGAGCAAATATAGAGAGTCCACACCAAATGTTCATGTGAACCATTTGTGCTCAATCTGTGGTAGAGCTTTCTGAGTTATATTAGTCTGATCAGCTACAGTTTAACACACTGTAACTTGTGATGCCATTTTGGTCTCCTTCAGAGCAAAGGACAACAACCAATTTGAGAAATGCAGAAAACTGTACTACTGCACAATGACTCACAAGTTACAATCCTTCTATTGGTCACTTCCACAAGCAAACTTCAGGTCTTAATCAGATAAAGTATCGTATTTATTGGTTATCTTCTAGTGCAGTAGGCTCTGTGAATGGAGAAGGGCTGAGAAGGCATAGTCAGTCTTACCACTGACCATGCCACATCCCTATAACCTCTCCCCTGAGGCTATAAGGCTATAGGCCCAGTAGCAGCATGAGGCTGTCTCCATTATTTATTCTAGTATTTATTTACTTCCTAACCACTTTAACATGTATAAAATAGTGCTACTTGTTTTTACCATTCTTATCTATTTGAAAAATATATTACTGATGAAGATTTTGAGTGTGGTTTCCCAACTTCATTGTCCTCATAAACACTATGTTATGTTAATTCATCCCTTCCTTTTTTTATTTTTGCACAATTTTGAATAGCATGCTTTTTGGGAATGGATATGGTTAGCCCCACCATTTGCTTTGTTCTATCCCCAGGCAAACAGGCAGAAACCAATGCAGGTACATCACACAGTTTCAACAGAGGACAGAAAGCAGAACTGGGATCCCAGCTTGACACCAAGTAAGCTACCATACCCCTACAGCCTCCAGCAGCGCCAGTCATCCCTTCTTCCCTCCCACTCCCACCTCACTGCAGCATCAGACATAGGGTACCTCAAGGGCCCAAGGGCAACAGCAGCACAGCGTCACATAAACCCCAGGCATGAGATGCCTGAGACAGTGCCCCTTCCACCTCAGGAGAAGAGCTCAAATTTAAAAGAAATGAAAAAGACCTAAGAAGATGAGCAAAAAGCAACAAAAAAAATAATGTGACCACAGAAAGTTATTATAGTAACAGTGAAGACCAAGATACAAACTCAAAAGAGGACACCAGTGTCAAAACACTTGTGGGCAAAACCCCAAAGAAAAACAGGAAGTGGCCTCAAGCCCAGAAAGAACTCATAGAAGACCTTAAAAAAGAGTTTAAAATCAAATGAGAGAGCTAAAAGAAAAATTGAGAAAAGAAATGAGAGTAATGCAAGAGAATTATGAAAAGAGTCAACAGTTTGGGGGGAAAAAGCAACTGCTTAAAAATAGAATTGGCCAAATGGAAAAGGAGACACAAAAATCTACTGAAGAAAATAACTCCTTAAAAAGTACAATAGACCAAATGGAAAAGGAGGTACAAAAGGTAATGGAGGAAAATAACTCCTTATAAGTTAGAATTGGGAAAGTGGAAGTGAATGACTCTATAAGACATCAAGAACCAACCAACAAATTACAAAGAATGAAAAAAAAAACAGGAGAAAATATAATACCTCATTGAAAAACAACAGACCTGGAAAATAGATCTTGGAGAGACAATGTCAGAATCATTGGATTACCTGAAAGCCATCATCAAAAGGAGGACCTGGACAGCATCTTTCATGAAATTGTCAAGGAAAACTGCCCTGATATCCTGGAACCAGAGGACAAAATATCCGCTGAACACCTCAGGAAAGAGATCCCAAAATAAAAACTCCAGTGAACATTACAGCCAAATTTCAGAACTATTGGTTCAAGGAAAAAATAATGCAAGTGGCCAGAAAGAAACAATTACAATATTGTGGTGTCACTATCAGAATTACACAGGATTTGGCAGCTGCAACATTAAAGGATAGGAGGTCATGGATCATGATATTCCAGAATGCAAAGAAATTCAGAACAGAGTCAAGAATCACTTACCTGGGTAAATGGTCACTCAATGAAATAGAAGGATTCTAAGCTTTCATAAGGAGAAGAACAGGACCAAAACTTGATTTCCAGTATCAGGACCCAAGAGAAGCATAAACAGTAAAAAGAATAAAGGAAAAGAAAACATAAGGGATTCAAAAGAGCTAAACTGTTTACATCCCTACCTGGGGAGATGATACTTGTAATTCTTATAAATTGTACCATTAATAATACATCTAGGAGGAATGCACATAGACAGAGGGTACTGGCATAATGTTAATCTGATAGAATGACAAAAAAATAATTAAGAAATGAGAGAGAGGAGTATGCTGGGTACTGAAGGAAGAGAGAGGTAAAATGTAGTAAATTATTTCACATGAAGAGGTGTAACAGCCCTATTACAGTGGAGGACAAGGTGGGAGGGTGGGTGATGGGCATTAATTGAACCTTACCCTTATCAGTATTTGGCTCAAAGAGGGAACAATATACACAGGCAATTGAATATAGAAATTTATCTTACCTGACAGAGGGAGATTAAGTAAAGGCATGGGGGGACTGACAGTAGGAAGGGCACATCAAGGGAGGTGGTAGACAAAAGCTAAACACTGGAGAAGAGGAAAAGGGTGAAAGGAAAGAGAGGATGAACAGGAGGAAAAATGATGGAGGAAATTATCCAATAATCATAACTGTGAATGTAAATAGGATGAACTCTCCTTTAAAATGGAAGTTGATGGCAGAGTGGTTCAAAAACCGGAATCCTACAATATGTTGTTTATAAGAAACACACTTGAAGTAGAGAAACACACATTGAGTAAAGGTAAAGGGTTGGAGTAGAATCAATTATGCTTCAGCTAAAGTAAAAAAAAAATGGGAAGTAGCAATCCTGATCTCAGGTAAAGAAAAAGCAAAAATAGAATTAATTATAAGAGATAAAGAAGGAAGCTACATCTTGCTAAAAGGCATCATAGACAATATCAATTCTAAACATACATGCATCAAGTGGTATAGTATCCACATTCTCAAAGGAGAAGTTAAGTGAGTCACAGGAAGAAATAAACAGCAAAACTGCACTAGTGGGAGACCTCAACAGTCTCCCCTCATAACTCAATAAATCCAACCAAAAAATAAACAAGAAAGAAACTAAGATGCAAGTAGAATATTACAAAAGTTAGATATGACAGACCTTTGAAGAAAACTGAATGGGAACAGAAAAAAAATACATTATTCTCAGCAGTGTATGGCACCTAGAAAAAACACCTGACCATGCATTAGGGCATAAAAACCTCAAAGGTCCCCAGTTGATAAATGGTCAAAGGATATGAACAGGCAATTTTCAGAGGAAGAAATTAAAGATATCTATAGTCATATGAAAAATGCTCTAAATCACTTTTGATTAGAGAGATGCAAATCAAAACAACTCTGAGGCACCACATCACATCTATCAGACTGGCAAACATGACAGAACAGGAAGATGATAAATGTTGGTGAGGATGTGGGACAGTTGGAACACTAATTACACTGTTGGTGGAGCTGTGAGCTGATCCAACCATTCTAGAGAGCAATTTGGAGCTATGCCCAAAGGGCTACAAAAATATGCATACCCTTTGACTCAGCAATAGCGCTTCTAGGACTGTATCCCCAAGAGACCACAAAAATGGGAAAGGGTCCAACGTGTACAAAAATACTTACAGCAACATTCTTTGTGCTGGCCTAAAACTGTAAATCAAGGGGATGCCCATCAATTGGGGAATGGCTGAATAAATTACGGTATATGAATTTAATGAAATACTATTATGCTATAAGAAATGATGAACAGGAAGACCAGAGAGGCCTGGCAAGACTTACATGATCTGATGCTGAGCAAAAGGAGCAGAACCAGGAGAACTTTGAGCACAACAATAACCACAGTGTGCAAGAGTTTTTTCTGGTAGATTTGGAACTTCATTGCAATGCAAGGACTTAAAAAAAATTCCCAATGCTCTTCTAAGGCAAAATGCCTTCCATGTCCAGAGAAAGAACTATAGAATTCAATCACAGAATGTAGCAGATCATTTGTGTGTGTGTGTGTGTGTGTGTGTGTATGTGTGTGTGTGTGTGTGTGTGTGTGTGTGTTGCGTTTTGGTTTGTTGGATGATTTCTCCCACTCATTTTAATTCTTCAACGCAGCATGACTATAGTGAAAATGTATTTAATAGGAATGTATGTGTAGAACCTAATTGTATGTGTAGAACAAAATTGTGTGCCATCTTGGGGAGGGAAGGGGGAGGGAGGGGAAAATAACAATCTAAGTTATATGGTAGTTATTGTAGAACACTGAAAATAAGTAAAATTAATTAATTAAAAAATAAAAACCTCAAAAGAAATGCAGAAATATTGAATGAGTTTGTTTCAGATCATGATGCAATAAAAATTACATTCACAAAGGGCAGTGGATAGAGAGATTAAAAATTATCTGGAAAATAAATAATCTCATCCTAAAGAATAAGTGGGTCAAAGAACAAATCATATAAACAATCAGAAATTTCACCAAAGACAATGACAACAATGAGGCCTACCAAAATTTACAGAATGCAGCCAAAACAGTACTTATGGGAAAATTTCTCTAAATTCTTACATCAACAAAATAGAGATGGAATAGATAATGAATTGGGCATACAACTAAAAAAAACTAGAAAAAGAACAAATTAAACCCCCCCCCCCAATTGAGTACTAAATTGGACATCCTGAAAATCAAAGGTGAGATTAATAAGATTGGAAGTAAAAATAAAGCAAAAACAACCAAAAAACCCTATTGAGCTAATAAATAAAACTAAGGGTTGATTTTGGGGGAGGGGGAACAGTAAGACAGATAAGTCATTGGTTAAAAAATAAAGTCAGATCTAAATAATTGGTAAAATATCAATTGTTCATGGGAAGACTGAGCCCATATAATAAAACTGACAATCCTGCCTAAACTAATTTACTTATTCAGTGTCATACCAATCAAACTACCAAAAAATTATTTGAAAGAGCTGGATAAAAATAACAACAAAATTCATCTAGAAGAACTAAAGGTCAAGAATATCAGGGGAATTAATGAAAGAAAAATAAAGGCAAATGATCTACTAATATAAGTCTGAAACCACATTAGAAAGCAATCATCAAAACTATTTGATACTGGCTAAAAAATAGAGTGATGGATCAGAGGAATAGATAAGATACACAAGACACAGTAGTCAACGACCATAGTAACTTAGTGTTTGATAAACCCAAAGACCTCACCTTTTGGGACAAGAACTCATTATTTGATAAAAATTGCTGAGAAAACTGGAGAACAATGGCACACAAATTAGATATTGACTAACATCTCACACAGTATACCAAGATAAGATCAAAATGGGTGCATAGAGTGACACTACAACCAAATTAGAAAAGCAAGGAATAGTCTACCTATAGAATAGTCAGATCTATGGAGAATGGAAAAATTCATGACCAAACAAGAGATAGAGAGCATTATGAAATGTAAAACAGAAAATTTTGATTGTATTAAATTAAAAAGCTTTTGCACAAAAAACCCAATGCAATCAAGACTAGAAGGAGAGCAGAAAGCTGGGAAACAATCTTTACAGCAAGTGTCTCAGATAAAGGCCTCATTTCTCAAATATATAGAGAACTGAGTCTAATTTAAAAGAATACAAGCCATTTCCCAATCAACAAATGGTTCAAGTGATATGAACAGGAAGTTTTCAGAAGAAGAAATCTAAGGTATCTATACTATGAGGAAGTGGTCTAAAACACTTTTGATTAGAGAAGAACTAATTAAAACAATTCTGAGGTACCACCTCATACCTATCAAAAAAAAAAAGATGTTAAATATTGAAGAAGATATGGGAAAATTAGGACCCTAATGTAGTATTGGTGGAGCTTTGCACTGATCCAACCATTCTGGAGAGCAATTTGGAACTATGTTCAAAAGACAACCTAACTGTGCATACACCCTTTGATCCAGCAATACCACTTCTAGGTCTGTATCCCAAAGAGTTCATAAAAAAAGAGAAAAGGACCTACATGTGTGAAAATATTTATAGCAGCCCTTTTTGTGGAGGCAAAGTATTGGAAATTGAGGGGATGCCCATCAATAGGGGAATGGCTGAACAAGCTGTGCTATATGAATGTAATGGAATACTATTGTGCAATAAGAAATGATGAACATGCAGATTTCAGAAAAACCTGGAAAGACTTGTATAAACTGATGCAAAGTAAAATGAGCAGAACCAGGAAAACATTGGACACAGTATCAGCAGCTTTATGTGATGATCAACTAGGAATTACTCAGCTCTCCTCAGCAACATAATGATCCAAAACAATTACAAAGAACTCATGAAAAATGCTATCCACATCCAGATAAAAGAACTAATGGAAAATGCTATCATCATCTAGATAAAGAACTAATGGACTCAATGCAGATAGAAGCATACTTTTTTCACTTTATTTTTTCGCAGATTTTTCCCTTTGATCTATTTCTTTTTTTCACAACTGTGACTAATATGAAAATATGTTTTGTATTATTGCACATTTATAAACTTGTCAAATTATCTATTATGTTAGGAAGAGGGGCAGGGAGAGTGAGTAGCAGAAAAATTTGGAACTCAAAATCTTGTAAAGATTAATGCTAAAAATTATTTTGACAAATACTTTTTAAAAATATTATTTAAAAAAGAGGAAAGGAAAAGACAATCCCTGCTCTCAAGGAACTCACAGTCTAATAGGGGAAGTGATATGTGTATTTGTGTGTGTGTGTGTGTGTGTGTGTGTGTGTGTGTGTGTGTACACATAAACAAGTGGATAAATTGGAAATAATCAACAGAGGAAAGACTAGAATTAAGATGAAGGCTTCCTGTAGAATATCAGATTTCAGCTCGAATTTAAAGGAAGCTGGGCAAGTCAGGAGGTAAAGAGGAAGAAGAACATTCGAAGTATGAGGGATAATCAGTAAAACAAGTCAGGTGGAACACTGAGTCAAGTAAAGTCAGAGTCAGGATTTTTGCCCAGTTAACCTAACATATCTCCTCCACAACAACCTATAAAATACACTACACTAAATTCCAAATCAAAAAGCCAAGTAAAAGTCAGAGCAAAACATAACATTCAAATTCGTAAAGGAAAAGTTAAATGAGTCATAGGAGGAAATAAACAGTAAAACTATAGTAGTGGGAAACCTCAATTTACCCCCTTTTAAACTTATGTAAAACCATAAAATAAACCTAAATATAACAATAAAAAATGAGAAAGAAGTTAGGGAAATGAATAGAATGTTAGGACAGTTAATATGATAGAACTCTGGAAAATACTGAATGGGAATAGAAAGAAGTATATGTGTTTCTTGTCAGTACATGGCACATAGTACATTCACAGAAACTGACCACATGTTGGGACATAAAAACTTCAAAAACAAATGAAAAGTAACAGAAATATGAAGTGCATCTTTTTTCTTATGATAATGCAATACATTTGATTCAATAATGGGCCTTTGAAGCATGGATTGAAAATTAATTAGAAAATAACTGAATCTTAAAGAATGAGGCAGGAGGACCAAAGAAAAAAATCGTAGAAAAAATCAATCATATCATTAAAGACTATGACAAAAATGAAGCAACCTGCTAAAATTTGTGAGACACAGCTAGAACAGTACTAAGGGGGATATCATCACCACCATCACCATCACCATAAGTTAACGTTTATTTGCCAGACATTGTGCTAAGTGCTTTACAGTTATCATCTCATTTGATCCTCACAATCAACCTGGGAGATAGGTGCTATTGTTATCCTCATTTTACAGATAAAGAAACTGAGAAAAATGAGTTAAGTGACTTATTCAGGGTCACATGCCAAGTAAGTGTTGGAGGCCTGATTTGAACTTGGGTCTTCCTGACTCAAGGTCCAGTGCTCTATCCATTCCACCATCATGGCAAGAAATAGAGAGCTTAGTCATTAAAATACATAGGTACACAAATAGCAGCAAGAGAGCAAGTAATCTACTATTTGATAACCCCAAAGATTAAAACTATTAGGGCAAGAACTCAGGATTCAACAAAAACTGTAGGGAAAACTGCAAAGAAGTATGGCAGAAATTAAGCATTGAGCAATGTCATATTTCATTTACCAAAATAAGCTCAAAATGACTGTATCATTTAGTCATTAAGAATAATATAAATAAATTAGTGAAGCAGGGAAGAAATTACCTATCAGCTATGAACATGTGGGAAGAATTCATAATCAAACAAGAGACAAAGAGGTTCATAGGAAGTAAAATGGATCATTTTGATTACACATAAAATTAAGAAATATATAACTTAAAAAATTAAATTTATTAAAAAATTTATATAACTGATGATGTGGTGGTGACTGATAGAACATTTGTGTTTTCTTGGTGTTGTTAGGCTAAAATTAGCACAAGCAGTAGAGAATCGATCCACACTTTGTTGCATCTAACCTTTAGAAGCTGCAATGAGTGCACAATCATCTGTAAACAGAAAATCATGCAACAATACTCCCTTCACTTTGGTCTTGGTTTGTAGCCTCTTCAAGTTGAAGAATTTACTATCAGTGTCATAGATGACTTGATGCCATGTTCATCCTCATTGAAAGCATTTGACAACATGACTGAAAACATCATGCTAAAAAGCATAGGAGCAAGCACACAGCTTTGTTTCACTCCATTGGTGACTGGGAAAGCAAAAGAGCATTGTCCATTATCCAGAACCCAGACAAGCATGCTGTCATGTGACATGATACAATTGATGTAAAATGCTGATGAAATTCTCCCAGAAATCACATTTTGAAATAATTTTACATAAGCCCTCATGACTAACAGTGTCAAAGACTTTGTTCAGATCTACAAATGTTGTGTATAGATCTCTGTTGTGTTTCTGGCATTTCTCCTGGAGTTGTCCAGCAGCAAACACTGTATCAACTGCCCTTTCAGAAGTCACACTGGCTCTCAGGTAGATGACCATCTTCCAGGTGAAGGATCAGCTTATTAAGGAGGACTCTGGCAAGAATCTTGCCAGAAATGAATAAGTGAAACCAACCCTTCCACCCTCCCGTGATTGTCACAGGACAATCTATTTCCTATAACTTGATAGAGATGGACAATGAAGGCATCCTTAAAATCCTTGCCATATAACCCAGAAGATCTCAGTATGAGCTTTTGTGTGATCAATGGACCCCCTAATAAATAAATCAATAAATGAATCTCAACTGGAATAGTATCAGCACCAGGTAAAGGAGACTAACAATGCTCAAAACCTCTTCTTCAGTTGGAACTTCAGCTAGGGAGGGATTGACTTCAGCCTGAGGTAAATGGTCAATGGCCTCAGCATAGACTGATATTGGTCTGTTGATAACACTATGGAAGTGTTCCGCTCATCTCTCTAGGATTATATCTTTATCACTAAGCAATGTGGCTCCATCAACACTGATGACTTGAGATGCACCATAGGTCTTTGGTCCAAAACAGATTGGTACTATCAGCATAAAATTGAATTTCATCTGCCTTCTTACTCAACCAAGAATCCTGCAACTCTCTAAGCTTCTCTTGTACTTTACTTTTGCTGAAATTAAATGCTCTCTTTTTAAAAATGGATGAACTATCCTGCTGGTAAACCCTGTAGAGTTCTCATTTTTCATTTAGCAGCTTCTGAATTTCCCCATCATTTTCATCAAACCAGTCTTGATGCTTGCAAGTGTTCTGACCCAAATGAGCAAATGCACTGCTGTATACCAAATCCCTGAAAGCTGCCCACTCATTTTCTGCTCCACTGTTGCCATCTGTGTGTTAGCTCAACTTTCCCTCCAAATTAGCAACAAGCTGTTTATGCTCAGAGAAGCTTTCCAAGTTGACATGAATTCTTCTGGTAGTCATTACACCTTGGGGATGCTGCTTTTGTTGAATGTGAATGTTTAGCTTGAAGAGAATGAGTCTTATGGATGAGGAGTCTTATGAGGATGAGTCTATGATCAGTCCAGCACTCTGAATGTTCATCTGCCTAAAACAAAACATATCATTCAGTATATAACATCAGTATATAACATAACATAGCATACCCCCACCTTATACATTCTTTGAGGGTCAAAATCTTTGGGGAGTGAGCGACTAGCTCCTCATTACTCAGGTACTGTCCTAAATACTGTTTATACAATCAGGGGGTCCCAGGCCAGGGTCTTCCCTTAATCTAGCACATCTCCAAGGGTAGCAGAGAACACAACACACTCCACACCTAGGTGTTCATGCTCAAATAGCTTACAATTCCCTCAATCAAAACAGTGTCCAACTCCTGAAAGTCCTCTTGGGAGGTGTGTCCTTCTTTCCATGCTCCCATCTGGCACTCTCAAGTGCACGCATGCTCTAGTGAGTCAAAAGTCCAAGTCCTAACATTGCTCCAGCCCCCGCTTCCAAGTCTTGAGGGGCAGTTGGGCAACAAAGTTAACAGGATTGGCTCCCAGGGGTTGTGGCACTTCCTCCATCCCACCATAGACAACTCTACCCCCTCAGTCACAACCCATCCCAGGGGGACATAGCAGGAAAGCACCCTCGGTGCTCCTGCCTTGCTGCAAAGTTTTCATCTTGCTCCTGCCAGGGTCTCAATGCAGGGACATCTCTGCTCCTGCTGCTCATCCCATGGCTTTTCTCAGATTGAGACTGCCTGCTCCACAAACACTGCCTCTTCCCCTGAGTTGAGGTCTCTTTGGGCTGGTCTGGAACACTGCCGCTTCTGTCAATGAACACTGACTCTCCTACTCCTCCAGGGCTAAGTCAATGTGGGTCTGGAAAACTTTCTCAAAGCCTCTAGTTGTAGAGAGCACATCTTCCCACTCCTGGGAAGGGGTCCATACTCCATCCTCTTATCCTTTACAAGGGCTTTCATAGAACCATAATTACCCCAATAACTGAGAAACAATGGACAACTATCCCAGTCCCACTAAACCCGACATTGTCTGGACAAATGACACTAGCACACAAGGTGACTGTTAGCACAGGTTCACTTCTGATGTGGTCAGACAGGCAGAGCACCTTTGGAGAGGTTAATAATCTTACTTTATTCTAGTCCAGTGTTCCAGTGTTCTCATAAGGGTTGGTCTCCTCTCCCTATCAAAAGTCTCCACTCTCAAGCCTTGATAAGTGATGCTTAAAGGACAGAGTTCCAACTGTCTTAACAGAATAATGAAACTTTGTACATACCTCACCAGACTGAGAGAGCACTATTATCTGAGTTCACAAAGCTGGGTGGCTCCTTAACAATGGTTACTCAGTCTTGTCCAGGAAATCAAGAGTTTTCAGGTGAAGCATCCTTTCCATGAGTGAGCCCTAAGGCAATATCATTCTCCCAGAATATATATACACTTCTGACTAACAGGCCCAAAGCAAGAAGGCCCCAAAGCCTATGGGGCTCAGCATCTGATACATTACAGCTGTGAACTGGACCAGAGTTCAAAGGAATAAGGCATCCATGATTAATCCTTCAGATGTTTGCAATTTAGCATGAGCCTGGGAAACTGAGATTGTTATAGACATGGATCCTGAGAAACTAAACTCCAAAAAACAATAACAAAAATCCCACCTTTCTTATGCTTATATTCCTAGGACTCCCTGCCAAATATGGTAGTCTGAGCCTACTCCAGTGTTAAAGTCACCCAGAATTATCAGCTTATCTTGTTTTGGTACATTGATAATAAGGGTCTTCAGGTCTTCATAAAATTTTTCCTGAACCTCCTCAGGCTTTCTCATAGTGGGAGCATAGTCACTGATGGTGGCGTGATGTTTTCCTACAAGTGCCAATCACATTGTCATGAGCCTTGTTCATTCCTTTTAATAGTTATACAAGCTTGTTGACTAGATTAGTTTTGATTGCAAAACCTATACCAGCTTCACAGCACTCCCTTTCACTGTGGTCATGTAATGTTAATAGAATAGGAACATCTTCCCCGTCCATTAATATGCCTAATACATGGAGCTTGTGATCACATGGAGCCTGTGATTACATGGAGCTCAGATTGGGAGGAGCTTGCTCAGGGAGGAGAGAGAAAGAGGGTATAAGCAGAGAGTGAGAGCAGGAAGAGCTGAAAGAGAAAAGCAAACTGTGAGTGGGCAGAGGGAGGAATTTGTCTAGGGGAACTTGTTTTTGTGGGGAGGCCTGGCAGAAAGAAAGTTTAAGATGTCAGCACTCCCTGGATTAGGGTTAAATCTTTCCTCCTGCTATTCTAATGATGTCCCCAAAATATATATTTGTTTTGCTTTTGAGGAAGAAAGTTTATTATCTTTTGTGAATTAATCCTGGAAATACTCATGCATATTCATAGCAGCTGCTCTGGGTATCACATTGATGTTATAGTCCACTCCAGAAAAATGTATATCTAGCTCCAACTTCAGTAAACTGGCCTTCATTTGCCAGCCTTGATTCACTCAGGGCTGCTATTTGGATTAAATACTTGCTAAGTTCTCTGGCAACAAGAGCTGTTCATATTTCAGATCTACTGGATTTTGGATTGTCTATAAATGTGCACACATTCCATGTGCTGATGGTGAGTGGAATTGTCTTGGCAGAAATTTTTTCTTTTACAATTTTTTGTGTTTTGACTGCAGAGTGGGATTTTCTCCCTGCCGTGGTAATCAGGTCCATGTTGGGTAAGTAGACAAATTTTAGGGCAATTTTTCTAGTCCCTTCCTCACACCAGGAGGTGATCAATGCAATTCTTTCATATATATACATATATATGTATATATATAAAAAACACATATATATGTATATGTATGTATATATGTATGAATATATGTGTGCATATATGTGTGTATATATTTATATATACACACATATATATGTAGATTTGTTGGTGTATATGTATATGTATGTATGTATGTGTGTATGTATAATTTATTTTCAGTTTTCAACATTCACTCCACAACATTTTCTCCCCATCTCTCCCCTCCCCCCCACCCCAGGATAGTGTGTACCCCAATCAAACCCTTTCCCCAATCTACCTATCCTTTCTAACACTGCCCCTTCTCCAATCCCCCTCTGCTCCATTTTTCCATAGGCCAAGTTAGATTTTTATATTCCATTGCCTGTACATCTTATATCCCAGTTGCATGCGAAAACAATTTTTGACATTCATTTATAAAGCTTTGAGTTTCATGTTCTCTCCCTTCCTCCTACTCCACACACCCTCATTGAGAAAGCAAGCAATTAGATATAGGTCATGCATGCGTAGCAATACAAAACACTCATGTTCCAAAAGACTAACCATATTTCCTTGTATCCTGTCTTGCCTTCCATTTATTCCATTCTCTCCCTTAACCTGTCCCCCCCACAATAGTGTTTGCTTCTGATTATCCCTTCCCCCAATCTGCCATCCCTTCTATTATCCTCCCTTTCCTATCCCCATCCCTCCTGCCTTCCTAGAGTAAGATAGAATTCCATACCCAATCGAGTATGTTATTCCCTCCTTAAGCCAAATCTGATGAGAGTAAGGCTTACTTATTTGTTCTCACCTCACCCCTGTTCTCCTCCATTGTAAAAGCTCTTTCTTTCCTCTTTTATGTGACATGATTTACTATATTCTACCTCTCCCTTTGTCTTTCTCCCAGTACATTCATCTCAACAATTAATTGTATTTTTTAGGTATCTTTCCTTCATATATAGTCACAGACAATATATATATATATACACACACACAAACGTATATACTCATATGTATATACATGTGCCTATACATATAATATACACATACATACACCCATATACATGAATATATATGAATGCACACACATATATGTATATGCATATGCATAAACATATATATATTCCCTCTAACTACCTATATACTGAGAAAGGTCTCAGGAGTTATAGATATCATCTTTCCAAGTAGGAATGTAAGCAATTCAACTCTAATGAGTCCTTTATGGTTCTCTTTCCTGTTTACCTTTTTATATTTCTCTTGATTCTTGTATTTGAAAGTCAAATTTTCTATTCAGCTCTGGTCTTTTCAACAAGAATGCTTGGAAGTCCTCTATTTCACTGAAAGTCAATTTTTTTCCCTGAAATATTATACTCAGTTTTGCTGTGTAGGTGATTCTTGGTTTTAATCCTAGCTCCTTTGGCCTCTGGAACATCATATTCCAAGCCCTCTGATCCTTTATTGTAGAAGCTGCTAAATCCAGTGTCATCCTGATTGTGCTTCAACAATACTTAAATTATTTATTTCTAGCTGCTTGCAATATTTTCTCCTTGACATATGAACTCTGGAATCTGGCTACAATATTCCTAGGAGTTTTCTTTTTGAAATTTTTTTCAGGAGGTGATTGGTAAATTCTTTCCATTTCTATTTTACCCTCTGGTTCTAGAAGATCAGGGCAGAATTTCTTAATAATTCTTTCTGAAAGATGATGTCTAGGCTCTTTTTTTGATCATGGTTTCAAGTGGACCAATAATTTTTAAATTATATCTCCTGGATCTATTTTCCAGGTCAGTTGTTTTTCCAATAAGATATTTCACATTGTCTTCATCTTTTTCATTCCTTTGGTTTTGTTTTATAATTTCTTGGTTTTCATAAAGTCATTAACTTTCATCTGTTCCACTGTAATTTTGAAGGAATTGTTTTCTTCAGTGAGCTTTTGGACCTTCCCTTTCTATTTGACTAATTCTGCTTTTAAAGGCATTCATTCACTTTTTGGACCTTTTTTGCTGTTTGGATTAGTCTAGTTTTAAATGTGTTATTCTCTTCAGCATTTTTTTGAGGCTCCTTTAGTAAGCTGTTGATTCATTTTTCATGACCTGAGACCATTTCATATTTTTTCTGTGTCTTTGCCTGATGGCAAGCATTGTTCCTCCCTATCAGAAAGGAAGGGAGGAAGTGTCTTTTCTCCGATAAAGTACCCTTCAATAGTTTTATTTCTTTTCCCTTTTCTTGGCATTTTCTCCAACCAGTGGCCTGACCTCTGAATGTTCTCCTCACACCCACCTCGCCTCCTGGTCCTCCCAGCCAGCGTTTGGGGACTGAGATTCAAATGCTGCTTCCCGCCTTAGGATTTTTGGCTGGGGCAGGGCTGCTATTCAGTGTGAGAATTAAGTTCAGGTGGTCAGGGGCAGGGCAGCCTCTCAGGCATAGTTCCCTCTGGGGGTTTATGCACAGACCTTCCACAATGGATCCAGGCTCCTGCCCGTTTGGGGAGCCCCCGTCCACAGCCGCCTCTCAGCCCCCACCTCCCGGGGGGGCCCAAGCCTTGGGGGCACCCCACTCCCCTCTCAACCCGCCAAAGAGACTCTCTCACCCACCCCCGTCAGTCACCTGTTGGTGGGGGGGCCCGTGCAGCTGCTGAAGATCCCGCCTCCGGAGCCCTCTCAGATCTGTGCCTCTCGGAGCCGTGGCCGCCGCCGCCACCGCAGGTCCGGGCTGGGCTCCGCGTCTGCAGCGCGACGGACCTTTTGCGAGAGGTTTGCAGGTCCCTCTGTGGGTGGGGGGACCCGCGTGGCCGCTGGAGATCCCATCCCCGTAGCTCTCTCGGATCTCCTTCCCTTAGTGTCGCGGCGGCAGCAGGGCCGCACTCCGCTCCCCGTCCCGGCGCCCAGTCCGCGGCGCGAAGGACCCCCCGTGAGAGGTCCGCAGGTCTCTCCGGAGCAGGAATCTCCCTCGCTCCAATACTCTGTGGTCTCTGGGTGCAGAACTCGCCCTGGCTTGGTCCCCTCTAGCCGTTCTGTGGTTTGTGTGTTCGGAGCTATGTGTATGTGTGTCTTTCTACTTCGCCATCTTGGCTCCGCCCCCATATTTTTTCTTAAAGTCTTTGGATGTAGGAACCTTGACCTTGCTGTCTTCCTCTGACTGTATGCTTTGATTTTCCTCTGCTTGTATGCTTTTATCTTCCTTGTCCCCAAGGAAGGTCCCTTTTGACCAAAAAAGTAACCTTCTATCATCTTATTTTTTTCTCCATTTGGGCATTTTCCTAGCCGAGTACTTGACATTTGAGCTCTTTGTTAAGTGGAGGGTGCCACTTTACTGCCCCAAGTTTCAGGAGTTTTGTGCAGCTGTTTTCAGAGATATCTGTAGGGATCTGTAAATTCTCAGTTTCTCAGTGGTATGTTCACAGGAGAGATGTTTACTCCTCTCCTGGCCTGTGCTCTGGTCTGTGAGCAACCACAAGCACTCTTTTCTGCCCTGGAACTGCATGTAGGATTCCTTCTCCACAGCTAGCACTAGCTCCACCACACCAGCACTCCTCCTTTCCCCAAGACTGCCAACCAGGACTGTGACCCAGATCAATCCTTCAATTCCCCCAATCTCTGTAGGCTGAGAGTTCCAGAAGCAGCCAGCCTCTGTGGCAGTGGCTGCTGCCACCCTGGGGCTGGAGCTGGGACTGGAGCTAAAACGTGTTCCTCTCTCAACCAGGTGAAAGAGCTTTCCCACTCACGTTTGAAGCTGTCTTTGGTGTTTGTGGGTTCAGAAGTCTGGAAACCACTACTGCTGCTAGTAATTCAGTGCTCTGAGGCCTTCTCCAGTCCTTTCTGTGCTGTTGTGGCCCATACTGGGCTGTGCTCTGCTCTGACTCAGGTGCAATAGATCCTTTCTGTTGGCCTTCCAGACTGTCTTGGGCTGGAAATCTGTTTCACTCTGTCATTTTGTGGCTTCTACTGCTTTAGAATTTGTTTAGAGTAATTTTTTACAGGTATTTTGAGAAGTTTGTAAAGAGGGCTCAAGCAAGTGCCTACTACTACTCCTCCATCTTGGCTCTGCCCTTACCCCCCAAGCTTAAGAAGGGTGATCTTTGAAAGGCTGCTCAGACATCCAAGGGGCTATTGAATCCCATTGCTGCTTCCCATGAGAAATGACCCTATGACCTGGGTCACCTATGTGAAGGATTGTGACTACAACTTCCAGTGTATCCGCCTCTGTTATTTCATTACTTGTCTGTTGCCATAGGATTTTGAGATAGGTAAAATGATAAAATGGTATGGGTGATGTCTTTTGATTCATGTGTAAATTGGACTTAAGTGAAGTAGAGGTACACAAAGTCAATGGCCTCACTCTCCCCGCCAGAGCCATCACAGTGCAGTGGCAGGACAGAATCAACACAACTGGTGCTGGGTCAGGATGCAGTGGATGACCTTGGTGTCTCTGATGTCAACCAAGCTCTAAGCACTCCACAGTGCCTGCTTCAGTTGCCTTCATGTCCATTGGAACACATGGTTCTCTTCCATTCTAATTTTTTTTTTAAAGAACTATTTTATTCAGTGACTTTTGAACCTCCTTTTTCATTTAGCTAATTCTGCTTTTGAAGGCATTCTTCTCCTCATTGACTTTTTGAACCTCTTTTGCCAATTGAGTTAGCCTATTTTTCAAGGTGTTATTTTCTTCAGCATTTTTTGGGGTCTCCTTTAGCAAGGTGTTGACCTGCTTTTCATGCCTTTCTTGCATTTCTCTCATTTCTCTTCCCAGTTTTTCCTCCACCTCTCTTACTTGATTTTCAAAATCCTTGTTGAGCTCTTCCATGTCCTGAGCCCATTGAATATTTATTCTGGATGTTTGGGATATAGAAGCCTTGACTTCTGTGTCTTTCCCTGATGGTAAGCATTGTTCTTCCTCATCAGAAAGGATGGGAGGAGATATCTGTTCACCAAGAAATTAACCTTCTATGGTCTTATTGTTTTTCCCTTTTCTAGGCATTTTCCCAGCCAGTTACTTGACTTCTGAGTGTCCTCTCCACCCCCACCTCGCCTCCAGATCTGCCCAGTCAGTGCTTGGGGTCTGAGATTCAAATGGTGCTTCCCAGCCTCAGAGCTTTGGGTGAGGGCAGGGCTGCTATTCAGTTGAGATTAAGTTCAGGTGCTCAGATGGGGGCAGGGCTGCCTCATGGGGCTTAGTTCCCTCAGGGGGTTTAAGAGGAGACCTTCAACCATGGATCCTGGCTCCTGCCTGCTTTGGGAGCCCCAATCTGTTGCTGCCTCCTCTGCTGCCTCCTGAGGGGGCCTGAATTATGGGGACACCTCACTCCCCTCTCAGTGAGCCAAAAAGACTCTCTCACTGACCTTTGGCACCTGTGGGTGGAGGGACCTGCGTGGCTGCTGGAGATTCTGTTCCTGAAGCCTGCTTGGATCTGCTCCCCTTAGTGCTGCATAGAGGAGGCAGGGCTGGGCTCTGCTCTGGGTCTGGTGTGTGACAGATCTTTGGAGTTGGTTTTTCAGGTCCCTCTGGAACAGAAATCTCCTCTGCTCTGTTATTCTGTGGCTTCTGCTGCTCCAGAACTTGTTGGGAGTTCTTCTTTACAGGTATTTTATGGGCTGTGGGTTTGGAGCTAGCATATGTGTATTTTTCTACTCCACCATCTTGGCTCCTCCCCAGGAACACATGGTTTTCATATGCCCATGCTTGGGACAGACACTCCCCTAACTCAACCTCAACCTACTTTAGCCCATCTGTTGAAGTGGTTTACCAGGGTGTAGCTGCTGTGCATGCTACAGCTTCTTGGAGCCATAGGTAAGAGTTAGGTAGAACAAGTGAACACCAAAGGTGGAAAGCAGCTCTGGAAAGGGCTTAGCAACCATCACACAATAGACACTAGTCCTCTCTGAACACACCCTGCACCCACAAAACTCTCTATAGGCCTATGAGGAAGTGCTCTAAAGCACTATTGATTAGAGAAATGCAAATTAAAACAATTCTGAGGTACTACCCCACAATAAGACTTCCTAATATGACAGAAAAGAAAAATGGCAAATGTTGGATTGGATGTCATTAAATTGAGATAGTAATACATGGTTGGTGGAGTTGTCAATGGATTCAACCATTCTGGAGAGCAATATGTAACTATTCTCAAAGAGTCATAAAATCATGCACTCCCTTTGACCGAACAATATCACTACTAGGTCTGTGTCTCAAAGAGATTTTTTTTAAAAAAGGAAAATGTCCTATATGTAGAAGAATATTTATAGCAGTTCTCTTTTTGGTGGCAAAGAATTCAAAATTGAGTGGATGCCCATCAACTGGGGAATACTTGAAAAAGGTGTGATACATTATTATGACGGAATACTGTTGCACTGTAAGAAATAATGAGCAGAATGCTCTCAAAAAAAAAAACTGGAAATAAATACATGAACTGATGCTGATTGAAGTGAGCAGAACCAGGAGAACATTGTACACATTAATAGCATTATTGCATGATGATCAAGTGAATGGCAGCTATTCTTAGCTCCAAGATCCAAGATTCACAGACCCAGAACAATTCCAAAAGGATTTAGGATGATATAGGGATTAAAATTGTCCAACCTACAATAAAAGAGACTGAGGCAGAGCTCTGAGTCAATGGCACTTTATTAAAGAGTCCAAGGTCCCCTCTAATAAAGTAGTTCTCATATCTTCCTCACAATCTGAAATACTCTCTTCTTCCAATCTTTGGTTTTTATAGGGTTTGATATTCAAATATGCAAAAGAGGCATGGCAAAATACAGAATCTCATTGCTTTTGAGGGCCAAAATGACATATCAACAAGGGGATCACAGGCTGGGCTAAGCATGAGGCTTCTCCACTGACTAAAGTGGTCACAGGATGGCCACTTGCTCATGTTGGACAAGAAAGAGAGGTCCAGAGATATAAAAATAAGTGGGAGGACTTCCTATGTAATTGGATCATCTCTGCCACAGTAGGCTTGGTCAGCATGACAAGGAAAACAAAGGTGAAGGGCCTCTAGTTAACTTCCTATGACTAAACAAATAAACCTACAGTAAGCAGCTCAATGTTATTAGGCCTCTTATATAGAGCTTATAATCATTACCCCTATAGAATCATATCAAATTGATTAATACTGATTGAATAGGGTAGGTGTCCAAATGAATTATTTTTGACAATGAAAAAATGCTTTCAAGAGAAAGAACTAATGGAATCTGATGCTTTGAAGTGTACTGATTTTTACAACTTTATTGTGCTTGGGTTTTTTTGGTCTGTTTTCTTTCACAACCTGAGAAACATGGAAATATATTTTGCATGATGGTGCATCTTGTACCCTATATAAAATAATTTACCTTCTCAATGAGGGGTGAGAAGAGAGGGACAGGATGAAAATTTAAACTCAATTTTTAAAAAAAGAATATTTAAATTGTTTTATACATGTAATTACAAAAAATAAAAAAATTGAAAACTTTTTTAAAAAGAAATTTAAAAATTTTCCAAATTAAAAATCATACCCAACCGCCTTTTTGTCCTGTTTCTTTTAGAATCTGGAGAGAGCTGTCACTTAATAATTTACTGATCAAAAGACCTGTATTTCTCTCACACCCTTCATCAACATTACTTATAAAAACAGCTTTTACAATGTTAATAAACATTTTAAACAAATCACTGAAATCCTAGGCTATGACCTAGGCTAAAAGACCTGATCAAGGTGTTTTAAAAGACAAAAGAATATATATATTTATGCGGGGGATAAATTGCCCTGATGTCAGATATATTGGTGGGGGATGGGGAAAGCAGCCAGCTATCTAGATTTATTTAAAACATAATCCACAAATTTTAGCTTAGGGAATTAACTAAACCTAAATTCACCTAACAGTGGGGTAGCCAAAAACTCTTTTAGCTTTCCCTCATTACCCCATGCTATTTTTGAGCTGCTTGGATTAGATTTTTATCGCTATAAAGCTGTTGCTAAAGCTTCATGCAAAGAAAAATACTTGGCAATTTTTACTCAGAGAGTAAGGTCCCTTCTCTGATTTCACCTTCCAAACCAACTCCTGGGAGAGTCTCACCCTATTTTTTCAGTTCCCTTACTTAAGTTAATCTTAGAAAACCTCACACAAATGGACACAGAGATAAACCCAATAGAGTCTTAGAGACCCAGAAAGAGAAAAGTTGAAATTAAAACTACTTTCTCTGTTTGCTTTAGTATCTCACTTATTTTACTTACTTTATCTGACAGTAAGAATCCTTTTGATGTACCTCTGCTTGAAAACACCAAGAATAGGGCCTCAGAGCCCTCTTAGACAATTTTACAGGTTTCTACACCTTTACTTAAAGAATTCCTTTCACACACACAGACCTTAATTTATATATAATGCCAAAAACTTGAAACCAAGGATTGTAGCTTTAGAGATTCCCTCATAGAGTACTGGCCTGCTGGATTTTCCTTTTTGAAAGAAAAAAAATTTTCTGAGAAGTTCTGGGTATTTTTCTCATATTATTTCTTTCCTTTTGGTCAGGCTTTTTTTTTATTTTTTATTTTTTTGTGTCCTGTAAGAAATTCTGAATATTTTGTTGTTACTTCTGTGGTT
The DNA here is from genome assembly GCF_028372415.1 of Notamacropus eugenii. Lineage (NCBI taxonomy): Eukaryota > Metazoa > Chordata > Mammalia > Diprotodontia > Macropodidae > Notamacropus > Notamacropus eugenii. Next base: position 108,260,279 of record NC_092872.1, on the reverse strand, counting down.
CACCAAGCATTTGGTTTCCTAAAATGAATATTCACAATACCCCAAATTTCCCATGTGACCCTTTACTGTATAGACAGGTTTTGTCTCTTTCATCCCCATATAGCTTACTTCAGAGGATCTTTTTCTATTAAATGCATCTGCCTGACAATTGCCTCTCTATGAGAGTGAAAATTTAAAAAAAGCTGTATCACAAAAAGACATATAGACATGTATAAGCTTATTTAGATATTTCATTACTGCAAAAGAGGGAATCAGATCACACCCAGAAATCCAACAGAGACCTTTGCTTGTGGAGAAACTCTCCACATCGACCCAATTGACAGGAATTCCTTATTAAGAATCTAGAGTGAGGGTGGAGCCAAGATGGCAGAGTAGAAGGACAGATCTGCTATAGCTCTTCCCCCAAAGCCCATAAAATACCAGTAAAAATGACTCTCAACAAATTCTAGAGCAGCAGAAGCCACAAAATGACAGAGTGAAAGAGATTTCCAGCCCAAGGCATCCTGGAAGGCCAATAGGAAAGGTGTGTTACACTGGGCTCTGAGCAGAGCACAATCCAGCCTTGGTCGCACTGCACAGACAGGACCAGAGCAGGTTTCAGGGCATGGAATCACAGGCAGCAGCTTCAGTCCCCAGATTTCTCAACCCACAAACACCAAAAATAACTTCAAAGGTCACTGAGAAAGCTCTTTCACCTGGGTGAGAAGGGAGCAGGGTCCTGCCCTAGCCCCAGCCCCAGGCAGCTGCAATGTCCATTTTTGGAACCCTGGCCTAAAGACCCTGGGGGAATCAAGTGGATGATCTGAATCTCAGCCCTGACTGGTGGCCCTGGGGTGAGGAGGAGCACTGGTGTGGTGGAGCTGGAGGCAGTTGTGGAGAGGAAACTTTACTTGCAGATCCTGGGCAGAAAAACTTGTGGTTGCTCCCAGACCAGAGCACAGGCCAGGAGAGGAATAAACTCATCTCTTTGATTGTGCCACCTTGGAGGAACTGAGAACTTACAGATCCCTAGAGCATACCCTCCACTTGACAAAGGAGTCAAAAGTCATGTAACTGACTGGGAAAATGCCCTAAAAAGAGAAAAAAATAAGACTACAGAAGGTTACTTTCTTGGTGAGCACGTATTTTCCTCCATCTTTCAGATGAGGAAGAACAAAGCATAGCATTAGAGGAAGACATGAAAGTCAAAGCTTCTTCATCCAAAACCTCCAAAATAAATTTGCAGTGGTCTCAGGCCATGGAAGAGCTCAAAAAAGATTTTGAAAATCAAGTAAGAGAGGTGGGGGAAAAATTGGGAAGAGAAATGAGAGCAATGCAAAAAAAATCATGAAAAGTGAGTTAACAGCTTGCTAAAGGAGACCCCCAAAATGCTGAAGAAAATAACACCTTTGAAAAATAGATTAACCCAAATGGCAAAAGAGGTGCAAAAAGCCAATGAGGAGAAAAATGCTTTAAAAAGCAGAATTAGCCAAATGGAAAAGGAGGTTCAAAAGCTCACTGAAGAAAATAGTTCTTTAAAAATTAGAATGGAGCAGATGGAAGCTAATGACTTTATGAGAAACCAAGAAATTACAAAACAAAACCAAAAGAATGAAAAAAATTAAAAACAATGTGAAATATCTCATTGGAAAAACAACTGATCTGAAAAATAGATCCAAGAGAGACAATTTTAGAATTATGGGGCTACCTGAAAGCCATGAAGAAGAAAAGAGCCTCAACATCATCTTACAAGGTATTGTCAAGGAAAACTGCCCTGATATTGTAGAATCAGAGGGCAAAATAAATATTGAAAGAATCCATCTATCACCTCCTGAAAGAGATCCCAAAAGGAAAACTCATTGGAATATTGTAGCCAGATTCCAGAGTTCCCAGGTCAAGGAGAAAATATTGCAAGCAGCCAGAAAGAAATAATTCGAGTATTGTGGAAATACAATCAGGATAACACAAGATCTAGCAGCTTCTACATTAAGTCATAGAAGGGCTTGGAATACGATATTCCAGAAGTCAAAGAAATTAGAATTAAAACCAAGAATCACCTACCCAGCAGAATTGAATATAATGCCTCAGGGGGAAAAACAGTCATTCAATGAAATAGAGGACTTTCAAGCATCCTTGATGAAAAGACCAGAGCTGAATAGAAAATTTGACTTTCAAACACAAGAATGAAGAGAAGCATGAAAAGGTAAACAGGAAGGAGAAATCATAAGGGACTTACTAAAGTTGAACTATTTACATTCCTACATGGAATATAATATAATATACAAATAATATTTGTAACTCTTGAGACTTTTCTCAATATTTGGGTCGTTGGAGGGATTATACATACATATACATATATAGAGAGAGACAGAGGGCACAGGGTGAGTTGAATAGGAAGGGATGATATTTAAAAAATAAAATTAAGTGTTGAAAGAGAAATATATTGGGAGGAGAAAGGGAGAAATGAAATGGGGCAAATTATCTCTCATGAAAGAGGCAAGAAAAAGTTTTTTCAATGGAGGGGAAAAAGGGGAATGTTAGAGGGAAAAAGTGAAGCCTACTCTCACCATATTTGGCTTAAGGAGGGAATAACATGCACTCTCAATTTGGTATGAAAAATCTGTCTCACACTACAGGAAAGTAGGGGAGAAGGGGATACATAGGGTGTGGGGAGGATGATAGGAGGGAGGGCAAATAGAAGGAGGGAGTAATTAGAAGTAAACACTTTTGGGGAGGGACAAGAACAAAAGAGAGAATAGAATAAATGGGGGCAGGATAGGATGGAGGGAAATATAGTTAGTCTTTCACAATATGACTAGTATGGAAGTCTTTTGTATAACTATGCATATATAGCCTATATTGAATTGCTTGCCTTCACAGTGGGGATGTGTGGGGAGGAAGGATGGGAGAAAAGTTGGATCTCAAAGATTTAGGAATGAATGTTGAGAACTGTTTTTGCATGCAACTGGGAAATAAGAAATACAAGTAATGAGGTATAGAAATCTATCTTGCCCCACAAGAAAAGAGAGAAGATGGGGATAAGGCAAGGGAGGAGTATGATAGAAGGAAGACCAGATTGGGGGGAGGGGTAATCAGAATGCATAGTATCTTGGTGGGGGAGGGGAAAATGGGGAGAAAATTTGGAACTCAAAGTCTTGTGGAAATGAATGTTGAAAACTAAAAATAAATAAATAAATAACTACTAAAAAAAATAATCTAGAGTGAAAGGCTCTGATCTTTTCCTGGTTACTATAATGGTGATGATTAAAAAGTTTCCAGAGACATACTTTCTGAGTAATTAAACCATTTTATTAATTATGCCATAAGGTTATTTACAAAAAGATGATCTTTTGGCTCTCTCAGACCAAAGATAATCATAGTATGAGACTCGCAGTTCATGTACCCTTCAAAACAGTAGGTGGTTCATCAAATTGCAATTAAATCTAATTGGTTAAAATAACTCTGATGGGCTAGCCATGTTGTTCAAATGCAAAATGCATGCTTGCCAAAAAGACTGTTTTATGGAGAACTCACATGGTGGTCAGAAGAAGCGAAACAAGGACACTCTCAAGGTCTCTCTCAAGAACTTTGGATATGACTGTGCAACATGGGAAACTTTTTGTATCCTCAGCACTTAGCAAAGTGCCTTTAATAGTAGGTGCTAAGTGTTTACTGACTGATTGATCCATTAAGGTCTTCATCAATGGTACCCCTATCATCCCTGAAATAAGATTTCCCCTCTTCTTTCTCCCTTTTCAGTCTTCTCCTTTGCTTCTTAACCTATTTTTCTGTCAACTCTCTTCAACTTGAGAAACTTTAGGAGTTATTTCCCCTTCATGTTAGACTTTGATTTCATTAGGGTACATCATTTAATCCTTATATCTTCTTCATTCCCTCTTCCTTTTATTCATTCTCACATTCTGAAATTTAGCCCCACAAAAAACATTGATTTACCTGTATGGGAAGTGTTGTGACCTTAGTCCATGATGTTTTAGACTTGTTTTTATATCACAATTTCTACTTGATATGTCCTTTCACAGTTCTTTCCTTGTGTACATTTAGAAGAAAAAATGCTTAGTTTTCTCTCCATTGTTATTATGGTATTGTCCTTGGATGCTGTGTTTTAAAGTTGCATTTCTATTGTTGCAAATGTTTTAGAAGCAAATAATTTCTTTAGGTCTGGTTTACTTTCTATGAATTTTCTGAATACTTCCTTTTTTTTAATGTCAATGTTATATCAATAATGGTGAGATTCAGATTTTCTGGATAGGTCACCTTGAGCTGCACCTTGAACTTCTTTGCTATTTTGAATATACTTCATTCTTTCCCATGATTTCTAATGTCATTGAAATTTCCCTTATATTTGAAGGTCTTTCTGGTCCTCTGGTCCCATAGGATTTGCTGTTTTTCAATAGAATTATTCAATTTAATCATGATCTGTCTTGGAGTTTATAGCAGATGACTTTTATCCAATTGATCTATGGATTCTTTTTTGTCATTTTGTCTTCTGCACTCAGCAGTTCTGGGTATTTTTCTTATATTAATTCTTTCCTCACAGTAAGGTTTTTTGGACTTATTGTGTCCTGAGAGACGTATAATCATTAGTTTGTCTCTACACATCTTGTCTTCAAGATGGATATGATTTGTTTGAATAGAGAGCATGTTTTCTTTCGTTATTCTTTTTGCTTCTCTTCTTCTAGATTGACTTTCACTTCCATGGATTTGTATCCCCAATCATTTATTTTCTCTCTCTCTCTCTCTTTTTTTTTATGAGATTTGTCATTGTGGATTCAAGTTTTTTTATTCTGCCAACTATGTCTTCTATGCAAGCCATAAATTCTGTTCTCACAATTCTTATTTCTCTTTTAAACCATTCAAGAAAATCCTGTTATGGATCCATGCTTTCTCAGGAATCCACAGGGTCACCTATTTCCTCAGGTGTTGATTTATTTTCCTTTGTCTTGCAATACTTATTCATAGATGCCTCCTTGATCTGGAGGCAAATTTCTTTTCCATTATTAATACCTTTTTTGTCAGTTTATCTGCTTATGATCAAGGTCTTTAATTGAATTTTTTTCCTCCTGAAAGTTTTGGTAATTTTATATTTTTTTCTTTTTCTTTTCTTCCTACTTTTCAATTTATGATACCCTTTCTTTTGATGCAGTTTCCCTCTATATCAAACTCTATCTCAAAGCTCTTGGCATCCTCTCATGTTGTGCTGTTCATAATTGGCCAGCTTAGATTCCTGCTGCAAGTAATTGCCTCAACTGGCCTCAGTTGGATGTTGGGCTCTTTCTCTCAGACTTTGTGAGGTGCCATATAAGACCACATACAAGTGTCCTGCCCCAATTTCCTTTGTTCCTCAGTTCTCTGCTGGAGGTCAGCTATGTTACAGTGTACTTTTCCTCTTTACTTCTATTGCATTGTTTGCTGCTTCCACAACTTGAGCAAATCTCTGCAGTTTGGATCTACACAGCACTGAGAGAAGGGGATAGATGGGGTGGGATGGGTCTTTTTGCAAGTGCTACAACCATCTTGCTGCCAGTGCAGGCTGGCTGCCAGTATTGATGAGGGAAGTGTTGTTGAGTGGGAGATTAGGTTAGAAGTTTTCTTTTTCTGTGTGTGTATGTGTATGTGTGTGTGTTATCTTGCTTGGGTTTGGGGGGTCCTTGTTCACAAAATAAGCTAAAATTTCTTTATCTCTAGAATATATCTTCTAAACATTGAGAGTTTTGAGAGGGTGTGAGAAAACATCCAGTCCCCTTTCTTATTAGTCATGTGATCCAGAAGCTCTGTAATTATTTAAAATGTTTAATAAATATTTTAAATAACATTTATTTAATAATCTATTTATACTATCATTTATTATTAATTATTATATGTTGATAATATAAATATTATTTATTAATTCATTAATAACATTTATTTAATAAATGTTTAATAATATTTTAAATAAAATTTCTCTATCTCTTCCTGGTATGGTGTTGATTAATATACAAAAATGATGACAATGTGAATTTATTAAGCTTTGCAATTTTGCTGAAGTTATTGTCTAAATTAAGTTTTAGTTGACTCTTTTTGGTTTTCATATCATCTGTACAAAGTGATAATTTTCTCCCTATCCTTATACTTCATTTTCTTGACTTGCTGCTATAGCAAACATTTTTAGCACTACGTATCTATATCGATCTCACTGTATTTAGTAGTGGTGATAATGGAAATCTTTTCTTTACTCATAACGCTGTTGGAAAGGACTAATTTATTTCTGTTAGAATATAGTTTTAGTTTTAGACATATTTATGTTAATAAAAATCCATGTATTCATAGTTTTTTAGTAATAGAAATAGGTATTATATTTTGTCAAAAGCCTTTTTCTGCATCTAGTGATATAATTGTGGTGTTTTCTTCTTTTTATTATGTTGCTTCAATTATGTTCATACTTTTCCTAATACTGAAACAACCTTGTATTCCTGGTATAATTACAAACTGGAAATAATGCATAATATTTGTTATTGTGTCTGTCATGTCTGAATATTTTATTTAAAATTGTTGCATTGATATTCATTATGGATATTGGTCTATAGTTTTATTTCTCTGTTTTGACTCTTCCTAATTTACATATCAGTCATTTGAATTAGAAGGAATTTAGCAAGATCCTATATTTTGCTGTGTTTTGCAAATAGTTTGTGTAATAGTGGAATTCATTTTAAAATATTTGATAGAATTTGTTATAAATCTGATCATATGTTATACCCCTTCATAGTAGTAAATTTATAGTTTTTAATATTTATTTTTCTGATATTGTTGTTCTCTAATTCTTATTTTGTTATTCTTGGTATATTATATTCATTTCATTAATTTTGCAAAAGTTTCTAACAATATCCTTTATATCTTTATTTATTGTAATTTAATTTTGCTATTTCTTTCTTTAAATTAGCTAATGGTTTATCAACTTTATACACACATACTTCTATTTTCTTTCCTGGCATACAACTGTAAACATACTATATATACTACACAAATGCATATATATGTGTTTACACACACACACACACACACAAACTTACATATATATATATATATATATGTAGGTGCTTTTTTGTTTTGTTTTACACTCATTGTTTTATTTTGAACTACAGTCCGTCCTCCACCTATTGAGAAGGCAAATAAAATGATACTCTTTATACAAGTAAAGTTATGCACAACGCATTTCTATAATAGCCATGTTGCAAAAGAAATCAAGAAAAATAATGAAACAAAAAAATTGTTTCCATTTACATTTGGAATTCTTCAGTTTTTTCTCTTAAGGTAAATAGAATTTTTCATCTTGAATCCTTTGGAATTGCCTTGGATCATTTTATTGATCAGTTTTTCATAGGTGATTATCATTACAAGATTGTTGTTACTGTGCACAATGTTATCCTTGTTCTGTTCACTTTGAATCAGTTCACATCTTCCTAGTTTTTTTCTGAAATCACTGTCATTCTCATTTCTCACAGTATGATAGTATCCCATCACAATCATATACTACAAGCTTGTGTAGCCATTCCCCAATTGATAGAGATGCCCTAAATTTCCAAATCTTTGCCATCACAAAATGAGCTGCTATAAATATTTTTTGTATATATGGATTTTTCTCCTTGATCTTTATTCTCTTTGGGGTATTGTTGGGTCAAAGCATATTCACAGTTTTATAGACCTTTGGGCATAGTTCCAAATTATTCCCCAGAATGGTTGAACTAGTTCACAATCCCACTACCAATTCATTAGCGTACTTATTAGTGTACCACCACCCCTCTGACATTTGTCATTTTCCTTTTTTGCTTTGTTAGACAATCTGATAGGTGTGAATGGTATTTCAGAGTTGTTTTAATTTGCATTTCTTTAATCAACAATGATATAGAATATTTTTTCATAAGAGTATAGATAATTTTGATTTCTTCTGAAAACTTTCTATTAATATCTTTTGACCATTTATTGACCATTTATTTATTGACCATATAATTGAGTATTGTTTCTTATTTTTATAAATTTGAAACTATTCTCTATGTATTTGAAAAATGACATCTTTATCAGAGAAACTTGATAATTTCCCCCCAGCTTTCTACTTTTCTTTTAATTTAAGCTGCATTGGCTTTATTTATGCTAAAACTATCCAATGCAATAAAAATTTATCTGTTTTCCATAGATCTAACAGGTACTTTTTTCCCATGCTTCTCTAATTTTCTTATGACATCTTCCTTTATGTCTAAATTATGTACTCATTTTGACTTTATCTTGGTATATAGTATGAGATGTTGATCTAGGCCTAGTTTATGCCAGACTACTTTCCAGTTTGCCTAGCAGTTTTTGTTGAATATTAAGTTCTTGGCCCAAAAGTTTGTATCTTTGGGCTTATCAAATATTAGATTACTATGGTCATTTATTTCTATATATTGTGTACCCAATTTATTCCACTGAACAACCCCTCCATTTCTTATCCAGTACCAGATTATTTTGAATATTACCCTTTCAAGATACTATTAGGAGACACTTTGTTTTTCAGAGCTAAGGCACAACAAGCAAGTTGTGTCTTGAGCTTGTCATAACAACAATGCTTTGTGCTCACCTTCTGCAACTTCTAGTCCCAGAGCTTGGGCAAGCTCCCTAGATAACCTTCCCCCAGTGTTGCTGTTGTGCCTCATCATTCCTGTTGTGTCTCACTACTTTTGGGACACTATACTATTTGACTCTTTATCTAGCCAAAAGTAGGTTCAGCCAAACTAAAGTCGGTCTCCTCCACTAGGGGCAGGACTCTGGCACATGTGTCTAATCTGCCTCCTTGCTTGCAAATTATTTTCCTCACTTTGAAATTAAGCTTCTATTTGGTTCTTGACTCTCCTGTCTTTAGTCTGCTTTGTTCAGTTCTGGCTATCCACAGTCTAGAGACTGGTTGACATTAAATTGGTGTCAGAAGTGGGACTGGACATGGAACTGGATAATTTAACTGACACCAGTGAGAATGGACTAGGTGCCACCAGAGATCTATGTCTATTGAGTCTGACCCGCCTCTGTCCTTGTCTGGTGAGTCCCTTGCCCTTTTCCCTACTCTAATCCTCTCAGCTCTCTCTCACTTTGATTGAACTTGACGTTCTAGTGAAGAAAACTTCAGGTCCCCTACTGGTGACCTGGTCTTAGACCACTTTGGTAAGGTTATACTTTCTTAAACTGCACAGCTCTCTTAACTGGCCTCTCCGCATACCTCTCATTGTATAATTGCACACCTCCGTAAGTGTGTGTCTCAGCCAAACTGGTTAAAATTAGAATTGTAATCGTGCCCTTTAGTAGAATTCTTTGTGTCTCTGTATCTGTCTTGGCATTTTGTCTGTGTCTTTGTAAAATATCTGTGTCATGTTTGGGTTGTTTGTAGATTCTGTTACCTTAAAGATTTAAAATGCAGCCATCCAGAAAAATTTCTAAGGGGGGCAATCAAAGAATTTAGAACACTGGGAAAGATGAATGAATTTACATACTTGAAGCAACTGTCCCAAGTGTGCAGGACTAACTCCCACTTTAGGCTTTCCATGAGAACTTAGGCTATAATAAAAAAAAAAATGTGTCTTTTCTCTGGCCATCCGGAGGTTAGGGCTGATTTGGTCAGGTTGATAATGATTTCGTAATACAGTTTGAAGTCTGGTGCTGCTAGACCCCTTTGGCTTACTTTTTTTTGTCGATTCCCTTGATGTCTGTTTGTCCTTTTTCTAGACGAGGACCATGACCTCGGGAAGGTGATATCATGACAGGCAAGTGAATTGGATCTAAGAGCTTGTGCAGTCACCATTTTTTCCTCCCTGATGTCTTTGACATTTTGTTCTTCAAGATGAATTTGGTTACTATTTTTTTCCAGTTCTATGAAGTTATTCTTCAGTATTTTAATTGGTAAGCCATTGCATAAGCAGATTTAGACAGGATTGTCATTTCACTCAGGAGCAACACTGTTTCTCTAATTGTCTGTCTTAATTCGCTTGAAAAGTTTTTTGTAATTGTATCCATATAGTTGTGTGCTGTGGCAGGTATACTCTCAAGCGTCTATACTTTCTGCGGTTGTTCTGAATGGAATTTTTCTATCTCTTCCTGCTGTTTTGTCTGGTAAGGTACAGAAATGCAGTTTTGTTAACTGTTTTGACTAGACTTGTGATTTTTTGGGGTTCTCTATAAACCATTATATCATCTGCATAAAGGGACGATAGGGAATCTTTCTTGGCCGGTCCAATCTAGAGACCATCTGGATTCAGACAGGATTTGATTTCTTATTTAGACTGGCAAACGTTTTCTTCCTGGGCCGCAATCTCCCCATCTGTACACTGGACTTCTAGGGTCCTGTGAATGTCAAACTCTCCAAAGAGCCGTGGAGTCTTGGCCACGTTACTTCTCGTCCTCCATGACCAGCTCGGACAACGGCCTCTCCATATTTTCCTCAGCTAAAAATAACACTACGTGTGACTGTGGGAAAATAACCGCATTCTCGGAGCCTCGGGCAACAAGGCGTGGAAAAGTTAACGGGGCTTTCCCACGGAAGTTCATCACCACGGGTCCGGCGTAAGAACTTGGGGAAAACTCTCAGCCTGGCAAAATTCTGTCCCCACAGGGATCCTGGAGCTGAGCCGAGCCGAACCCGCGCAGGCCCGCAGGAGCACGCGGTTGGAGCGAAGAGTGACGTCATGGTGGGCGGGGCTCGGCGGCGGCGGCGGCATCCGCCGGCCTCTGTATAACCCGGAAGGGACTGCGGGGCAGAGGAGGAGCTGCGGCCGCCAGGGCAGCGGTGCTGCCGGGAGTGGTGGCGGCGGGGGGCGGGGTCTGCTTGTCAACAGACGGGATGGCTGCGGCCGGCGGGCTCGGGGTGCTGCAGGCAGGCAGCGTCCGCATGGCGGCCGCCTACTTTGCGCGCTTGGGGCCAGGGCAGCGAATGGGCCCGGCGTCCTGGTGTCGCCGCTGGGCCCCCTCGGGAGCCGGGCCGGGCCTGGGCAGGAGTTACGGTTCGGAGGCGAAAGGCGAAGAGGAGCTGAGAGTCCGGTACCTGGAGGAGGAGAATAAAGGTGACGGAGGGAGGGCTGGGGAGGGGGGAGGGGGGAGGAGGGAGGGGAGGGGGAGGGGGAGAGCGCGCCACACGTGCCTTGTCTCGCAGGCAGAAGCTGGCGGTTCCTTTGCCTCCGCGTCCTGAGAAGCGGCTCCAGGTTCTTAAGGACTGTGGAGCCCAGGCTGTCAGGACCCGCCGAGCTCCACGTTGCGAGTCCAGACTGTTTGTGTGGCTTTGTAGTACAACACCCCGTGCAGATGGGCTGTTCCGTGTCGAGGCTTTCTGTGGATGAAGTATTCATGCTGAATTTTTAGACTAGGCGGATGATGGACACGTTAGGTTTGGAGTTCAGCAAGGAATGTTGATAAAAGCCCCTACAGTAGTCTTGAAGGGAGAAATGTGGACCAGATAATATGGTTCTTTTTATTCATTAGAACGTGCTGGTTTTTGGATATGTATCCTGGGGGTACGTAAGCGGAGCCCCGAAGTTTCCAACCTTTTTGTGAGGGACTTCAGGACCCTAACAAATTTAGGAACTGTAGAAAGCGGAGAGGATTAGTTGTTCTGTTGAACGATCAAATCGTGAACCAGAAGTAGCGAAAGGTCAGAGCTAATAGAATTCTGTTTAACATGGGTGAAGTGTTCTGTGTTATTACTTCAAGGATCTGTAATTCCATCCACGTGTGTACTCAACATTTCAATACACAAAGGACAAAAATGGGAGAAAATGTGAATTTCAAACTTTGAAAAGCGTGTGTTAAATTTAACCAAACTGCCCTGCTTGCCTGTGTCCTTAAACTTCCACTGTTGTCTGTTTTTGGAATGTTTTCATTGATTCTCTTTGCAGGTTTTTTTTCTAGTCTAGTCTGTTCATCTCTATTACCACTCTCCAACTCTGTCTTGATGCGGTGGAGACCTTCCTTTATAGCAAATAACGTTTCAGTCAAACTCACATTCACTGTGCTTGAGAATGCATGCCACATTCTTAGTCCATGAATGAGGGGACTCTTTTCGTTGATTCTTGTAGTACTTTGTACGTATTGAAATTGAATTGAAAACACATTACAAGTCCTTTTTCTAGGTACATAATGTTCAAGATAAGCTGTGGCTTTAAGATTATTCTGTAGCCAATCTGGTGGTGAATTTCTTGGAACTTAGCTGTATTGAATTAAGCAACAAGCATAGGTCATCCTGAAACAAACAAACAAAATTCTAAAGTACAAAAGTTCTGGAGAAGGCTAAACTAGACAGTTCACGTGAAATATATTTACAATTTTAAGTGAGTGCAACCTCAACATGACTCAACAGTGTGATATAGCTACTGAAAACTGCTACAGTATTTGAATGATGGCAGAACTAAAATCAATGAGTGAAATTAAAGGGAGACAGTTGAACTCAGGTTTAAATAAGAGCCTGCTAATAATTGCAGCTGTTTAAAAATGGAATCACTGCCTTCTGGAATGTCATTTTTCCTTTTGCTTGAGATGTTTGTTATAGAATGCTTCATAAATTTTTAATACATGGGGCAGAATCCATGCTAATACTTTCTGTAGTGCTTCAATTTTAGTGTATGAGTTGTTGAAATGAATGCAGTGTTTAGGTGATCATTTGTGGGGAACAAATGTCTTTTTTGAGATTCACATATGGGATGGGCTAAACTATGTGGATGTTAGGAGTGGTTTAATGCCTTGTTAGGGTCTGAGTTTGGACAAAATGAGGCACTTGTCTTTGATCAGTTAAGAAAAGATTTACTTAGTATAGATTTATGGAGAGGATGCTTAGCTTTGGCTGTTGAGGGGAGGGGTCATCTCTCTCTCTTTAACCTTACAGAGTTGCATGGTTTTAGGGAGCTACCAGATCTTAAGAGTGGTGTATGGGAATTTTTTTTGCCCCTAGGAGTTAGGAAGCCACTTCAATACAGCCAAGAGGCTACCAGGAAGCTGGTCAAGAGGAGACCCAACTTCAGCTTACCCCTGGTCCAGTTAGCTACCCTGCTTTGTCACCTTTTAGGGAAAATCTAATTCATATTTGGGGAGAGGGGGTAGTAACAGTAATCTAGTTTGGCGGCAACACAGAATACATAACATCAGTCAACAAGCATTCATTAAGTGTTACAAAGGGAGTAATGTGAAGTAAATCTAGAAAGGTAAATTGGAACTAACCTTAAGAAATGGGCTAAGGGATTTGCATTTTATTCTAGAAATAATACCTCACTCAAGACAATATTTTGTGTAGGTAACACCATCAGACCTTGGCCTTGGAAAGATTATTTTGGCAGCTTTGTAGAGAACTGATTGGAGAGAGGAGAGCAGGGACAGTGATTTAAGAGATGGTAAGGAAATAGAATGATGACATTTGGTCATTGATTGGCTGTGGAGGTGGGGTGGGGTGTGGTGTTGAGAGAGAAGGATGACTAGGACCTTGGTGACAGGAAGGATGTCTTCAACAAAAATAGAGAAATTTGGAGGATGTTGGGTTTAGAGAAGAAAGTAATGAGTTTTGGTATTAGAATTTGAGATGGATGATAATTGAATGTACAAGAGTAAATGACATTATCAAGAGTGCAAAGAGTTTTATATAATCAAAATTTATTCCTGTAATTTAAAATTTTACATGTTGTAATGCTCTCTATATATTCTTTGGTGCCAAATTCTTCTCTTATCTATAGATCTTACAGATAAACTATTCTATGCTCTCTTATTTTGCTTATGGTATCACTCTTTATGTGTAAATCGTGTATCCATTTTGATCATATCTTGGTATACAGTATGAGATGTTGATATATGCTATACTGTTTACCAGTTTTCCCAGCAGTTTTTGTCAAAAGCTTGGATCTTTGGGTTTATTACATATTAGATTACTATTGTCATCTACCGTATTATTTACTATAATATAATTTGTACCTGATCTAGTCCACTGATCCTCCACTCTATTTCTGTAATGCTAATAAGATTAAAGATCTTCCCCACCTATTAATGGGCCTGCCCCTTAAGGGAAGCATGATTAGAGGAGGCCCACATCTTTTGTTAATTTTCTAATGAGGCCCTGGTTCTTAAGGGTTGTGATGCCCTCTGGCTTTGAAAAGTGTATAAAGACTCTGAGGTGAGGTTTTACTTTGGGGCTTAATTTTTTTGGAAGTAGGTTTTTGTTTTAGATGAGACTCTGGGAAGCTGTTGTGGAGCCCCAGGCTTTGAAATCCCAGATGTTGGTGCTTCTCTCTCTGGTAACTATGTATATATTGCTTCTGGTCAGTCAGTTGGAAATCTGTTTATCTTTATTTCCCTGTTTGTATTTCTTTTGAAGTTCAGGGTGCTGACTTTTTCCCCTGAACTAAGTGAATGATACATGTGCTTGATTAAAGTGATTGCTGACCCCTCAAAGGTTGCTTTCCTTTTAGAAAAGCAGATCTAAGAACCTGTGCAGCAGACTCTCCTATGTTCAGGGTGCTTGCTTTTACAATTTTTTAGCCAGTACTAGATTGTTTTGATAATTACAGCTTTATAATACAGTTTGAGACCTTCTTCTTTAGCATTTTTTTCATTGATTCCCTTGTTATCCTTGAGCTTTTGTTCTTCCAAATGAATTTTGTTATTTTTTTAGCTCTATAAAATAATTTTTTGATACTTTGATTGGCATGGCACTAAGCAATAAGATTAATTTAGGTAGGATTGTCATTTTTCTTATATTGATTTGGTTTACCCATGAACAATTAAAATTTTTCAAAGTTTTTAGATCTGACTTTATTTCCATGAAAGTGTTTTATAGTTGTAGTCATACAATTTCTGGATTTGTCTTGGCAGGTAGACTCTCAAGTATTTTATATTGTCTACAGTTATTTTAAATGGAATTTCACTTTCTATCTCTCACTTCTGGACTGTGTTGGTAATACTTTTAAAGACAGTAGTCCACCATTGGAAATTTTCAAGTAGGCGAGTACTACATGGTCACATCTGTATTTTCAAAATATTGGTAGTTATGTGGAGCATGGATTATAGAGGAAAGAAACTGGGAAGCATGAAAAATAGGAAGTGATAAAAACCTGAATTAGGTTATGAGCTCTTTGAGTTAGAAGGGAGATAGAACTGAGAGGTGTTTTGGAGATAAAATTATTTGAGGGAGAGGGAAGAGTCAAGGTGACTTTTTGATTTTGGATCTTGGTGACTAGAAAGAAAGTGATATCAACAAAACTAGGAAAATGTCAAGGAAGATTGAAATTTTTTGGAAAATACTGATTTTTATTTTGAATGTATTAAGTTTGAGGTGCTTTTCGGACATCCAGGTGAACATAATCAGCAGGAAGTTGGTAGGGCATTGTTAGAATTTAGGGGAGATTAGGACTGGAGAACAATGTTTCAGGAAAGGAGAATGAGAGTGAATAGTCAGACAAATAGGAGGAGACCCAAGAAATAGTGATGAGAAAGACTCCAGTGCCACATCAATGTTCACGTTTTTCCATAGCTCTGCCAGTACTGAATCATTGAATTTGATAATTTTTTAACAATTTGTACCAATTTAATGAGCATATAGTGGGATCTTAGAGTTGTTTTGCATTTCCATGGTTATTTGAGAATTTTTATGAATTCTGTTCATGGCTTTAATTGTTTTATGTCATTTTTTTGTTTGTTTTTCATCTCCTCAGACTTGAACCCATGATTGAATTGGAAATTGGGGAGACATGATATCTGTCTTCTTATATTTCACAGATTGTTATTTGGAAGACAGATTATTTGCTTGGTTCACGAAGATAGAACTAAGAAACAAAGGATGGAAATTACAGGGAGAAGTATATTTTGGTTTGAAATATGAGGAAAAATTTTCTAACAATTAGATCTACCAATAATTGGGATGGGTTTCTATGTATTCCCCATTATTGGAGATTTTCAGGTAGATGCAGGATGATTACTTGTTTAACATCAATTAATCAGCCAGGTACTTTGCTAAGTGCTGGGGATACAAAGACAAAAATTAAATCATCCTTGTTCTCAGTAGCTTATATTCTCTTGAGAGAAGAAACCATAGTATATACAAAATAAGTATATACTGAATACAAGGTAAATTTTTTTTGATAGGTAATCAATTAGACTTGGAAGGTGGGACTCAGGCAAGGCCTCATGTATATAAAAATTGTAGTATTTGAGGTGAACTTTGAAGGTAGCTAAGGGTTCTGGAAGGCAGAGATGAGGAGGGAGTATATTACAGGTTTGGAGGACAAACTGCAGTTTCAACTTTCGGTTGTCCAAGAAATAAAGGGATGAGATGAAGTGGTAGTCATGTGAAAGAACGGTGAATGTGAGTGGTATTGTGGGAGGATAATATGTAAGATGTGGCTACTGATTGGATGATAAATAGTTGAGCATGACTCAGAGACTGTCAACCTGGGAAGGATAATGGTAGTAGGGAAATTTAAAAGAGGGATGAGTTTTTAGGGAAAGATAATGAGTTTGTTTTGAACGTATTGAGGTTGAGATATCTAGAGATCATCCATTTTCACATCCAGTAGACTATTCATGATGTAGGACTTGTACTTAGAGACTTTAGGCATGGTCACAAAGCTCTGGTAGTCATCTGTATAGAGACAGTGAGTTCATCGAAAGAATATATAGAAAAAAGAGAAGAGGCCTCAAGACAGAATCTTGGGATTTAGGAGATGGAATATGAATGATGATCCAGCAAAATGATGATGACTGTAAACTTCTGAGGAAGAACAAGAGCTGTGATATGAAAGTCTAGAGAAGAGAAAGAATCTAAGACAAGTTGGTCAGGAGATGAGAAAGGAGAGCATTCTAGGCAGGTCTCCATGCTAGAGAAAATGCTGAGAGCCAAAAAATAGAGTGGCTTGTTTGGGGAATAGCAAGGAGCCTAGTATGATAAGCAATACAAAGTCTTGATACCTCAAGTATCAGACTTTGAAAATTAGAAGGAACAAAAAAATATATATATGATCCTATGAGACAACAATAACATCAAGAGCCAAAAATTAAAATAAGGCCAAGAGCCTAAGAAAGCAGTAATTATCAAAATAACTTGGTACTGGTTAAAAAGAAGAGACGCCAATCTTAACATATTAAGTACACAGCAGACAGAAAGAAAAGAACCTTCTAGTATTGTGTTTTAGTAAACCCAAAGTCCAGCTATTGTGTTAAGAATTCACTATCTGACAAAAACTGCTAAAATCCCACTTTTCAGTAAGTGTTTCCGAGCCTCTCAATTGTATGCCTTCCCCATGGATTATTTTCTGTTATTCTGTATCCTGTTAAGCTGCTTTGTTCATATTTGTTTACACGGTGTCCTCTCTCATTAGATAGCTTGTAAATCTCTTGAGGGCAGGGACTGCTTTTTGCCTTTCTTTGCCTGGCATCATACTTATTGACTGACTTGACTTTTATTCTACATATAAGATCATTTTTAAACTCTTACTTTATTTCTTTGAGGAATTGCAATGGACCTTGTGGCCAGCTGAGTTTTTCTTTGAATATGTTTGTTAGATTTTATTCTTCTGTTTGTGTCTTGAGCATCCCTGACCCTGTACTGGCTCTTTAGCATGGATTTTTGTTTTATTTTGTTTTTGTTTTGTTGTTTACTATTCTTACTATTCTTCCTAAATTGGGGCTTTATATTAGACAGGCTTTGTGCCTTTGTAGTGGCAACGTCAGGGTCCTGTTTGGTTCCTATTTTTTATTGTCTTGGGTCTTACTACTTCTTTCTCTAGATATATGTAGTGTTATGTTCATTAAAGATCCTGGGCAGCTCAGGGTGGGGACCTGCAAATTCCAGTACACCCAAAACTATCTGACCTAGAAGAATTTTGTTGCTGTGATTGTAGAAAAGGCTCTAAAGCCAGCACCTTTTTAGATTAGGGTATTGGCTTTAGAGCCCTGCCTACAGTACAGCCCTGTTTACTTTTACAAGCTCCAGACCCTGAGGTTGGTTCTATAAGGATTGACTCTGGTTTGGGGCTGCTAGCTCCAGCCCCTGTCAGCTGTCTGAGGTGCTCTTCATGTTCAGAGGAACTGAATTTCTGGCTCATCCCGAATATAGAGTTTCTAGTCCTGATTACTCAACTGTAAGTTTCTGACTGAGATGGAAATCAGATTTGAGATCACATTCTAGTATCCATCTCACTCAGCTGTTACTTGCATCTGTTCCTGGTCCTTGACCAATGTATATCACCTCAGTCTAGGTCTGTTGGATCTTTTAGATGGGTGACTATTGCTTTACCTGGACCATAGCTTCAGGGCTCCTCAAGTCTTCATTAGTTCTTCATTCTAGCTTAATCTATGTCACTACAAGCTAGCTCCATCTTTACCTCATTATTTTATGGCAAGAAGTAGCAGAACTCAACTTGGGTCCCTCCTCTACCATCTAGCTCCTGAAGAGGAGGTTGAACTACAGTAAAATGGAACCTTGTTCTTCCTAGGGTGGTATCATGCATGCTGTATTGCAGCAGTGCTCAGCCAGAAAACTAAGGCTCAGAGTAAACTGGAGTAAAGCCTATGTGGGGTATGCGTGTGTGTGTGTGTGTGTGTGTGTGTGTGTGTGTGTGTGCATTCATTAGGCCTTAAAGAAAAGACACTAGCATCCAGCTAAGACTTTTCCCACAGCCCCAGTAGTCACTGGGGCAACTGAAGCCAGCAAAAAAATGAATTCTTTAGCCTGAGAAGGGACTGAGATAGTTACAAAGTCCAACTCTCCAGGGATCCACTGTGAAAGGAGAAGGGTTTTGAGAGTGTGTAGGATGGCTCAGGTCCCTACTTAAATCAGTTACTCAGAGGCCTCTCAAAGTGATGACAGAAAGTTTATTTACTAGATTCTTGAGAATCGGGACAATCCTACACCAGTTCATCTGGAGTAGGAAAGCCAAAGACAAAGAAAAGGCAGTGATTTATGTAGACCCTAACGCAAGTCCCTCCTCCCCCACTGACCATTATCCTCATTAGCTGAGAATATGATCTTACGTTCTAGACACAAAATCTAACCAATCCCTTTTGAAACAAAGACATTGAGGAATTATGTAAGTTTTATCCAATCATTGAGACCCTAATACACTACACAGTTTTATATCCTTATATGCAACTATTCTATTCTAAAAGTATTGTAACCTTGAGCCTCTAGGTTTTACCTCACCCCTGGGAGAAGAATTACAATCTGAGAAGTCTTCACTAAACCTATCCCACTCAAGAGTGAGCAAAACGAAAATAGAGGGGAAAAAAGATTGAAATGATATAGGATCTCACAGGGAAGAAAATAGTTTAAAAACTTAATCAAAAGCAAATAAACCAACAAGGAAGGAAATATGGCCTCTACTACATATAAATTAGTCCAAATGTTTTTGAAAAAATAATGCATAACAAAGTAAAGTGAATCAATACCTGATGAAGCAGAGGACTCTGGATTTCCAAGAGAGTTTGGAACCACAGCAGGATGACTCCAGATAGTTCAAGGGAGAAATGAGAATCATGGAAGCAGAATTTATTGGCTACATAACAGAAATAATTGGTAGAATAGAAAAACATGAATCCACTGTTGGTGAGTCTCATCAAATAAACAAGGAGAACAATTGATTGGGAGAACAAATACAAATAAAGAACAGTATGGAAAAGTAGAAGGGAAAAACAGTTTTGTTAGGTGAAAACATCTCTATACAAAGAAAACATAGGTTACCCAAAAGAAGCTGACATGTCAAAAGAACCTGAACATCATAATACAGCAGATAATGTGAGAAAACTACCAAAAATTTCTGAGCAAAATAAAAGTGCTTACTAAAAGAATCCACACATCATTTCCAGAAAAAAAAAAAAACAAAACATGGTACAGATTCCTAGGCACACAGTGGTTAAATTTAGCCATTCCAATGACAGTTAACAAATTGTGCATGTGACCTGGTTAAAGAACATTCAGTATAAAGGAAAGGGAAAAAAAAAACAAAACTAAGAATAGAAAGATACCTATGGGGTTAAAAATCACACCCACAAAGCCACCATAAAATTTCAAGAAGGACCATTGACAGATTTTTGTCTAAAAGTTAAACAAGAAGAAAAGGATGAAAGCAGAAGAGAAGTGAGAGGGGAAGATTAGGCCTGTAATCCTGTGGACTAAAACTCCCAAGACCCTTTCAACAGGTGAGTCAATGTTTTTTGGGGGGATTGAACTGCAGAATAGGAGAGCCCATAAAAGAAGAAAGGAGAGGAAGAAAACAGAAGGGAATGTATGGTATACCCCACTCAAGGTAATGGTAAACAATGAAGGGGAAAATAACTCCTTTAGTTTCTAAGGCAAAAGAGGATCTGAAAGAGAGTGGATGAGGTGGTGGAGTGAGTAATTGAAACAAAGGGAAGGAAAGGGGCAAATCTCTGTTAATTGGTGGTGGTGGTAGGGTCCAAGTGAAAAGCAGTGGGGGACAGATATACTGTATAAAGCCACAGGTGACAGATATTTTGTCTTGGTAGAGGAAGAACTTACAATGGCTGTAATCTACAGGGATTTGATATATAGAGAAACCATTAACTCTGAGAGGGGTAGTCTTTCCGTAGACACCCTCAAGGGAAGGGTGATAACTCCTTGGGACAACTGACAGGATGGTTAGGAGGACATGGAGCCAGAGAGGAGATTTGATGGCACATGGTAAAGAAAATGAATAAGGTGGGGGGTAGTAATAAACCACATAATCAGGGACATGTGAACATTTCTACTACAAGGCAATATCTTATCTAATTCCTATAGGAAATGAGAGTTCCAAGTTCCAAGAAAATAAAAGGGGGTGAGTAGTTTAGGGATGTAAGATCTAAAAGACAGCAATATGAGGCATACAGAAATAAGGATGGAATAAATAAGTATAAAGACCATAAATCTAAGAATAAAACTTTAGAATGGACAGAAAGGGAAATGAATTAATAAAGAGAATGAGGAAAAGAAATTGTAGAAGAAGGTGCAGAAAAAGGCCAAAAAACCCCTCAGAAAGAGTTGAAGGAGAGAAGAATGGACATTTTGCTTGACTACTTGAAGAGTGGAAATTGTAAGAGTGGGAATCATAGAAGAGTGGGAATCATAACTAAGAGAAGACTTAGATAAGCAGGTGAAAAAAAGAGAAAAAAGGATGAATAAGTAGATTTTCAAAGCTAAAGGAAACTGGTGAAAGATGGGAGGGGGAAGTTTGCAAGTGAGGGGAGGAGCCTGTGAAGAGTTGCTTTTAAGTTGAATAAACAAAAATAATTGAAGTGTCTTTACAGAGGAAGATATCAACAAAACAAATCTAAATCAGGAAAAGCAAGTTAACTATAAATGGAGGAAAATATAAACCAGTTCTCATAACTCTAAATGTGAGTAGGTTAAACAAATCTGTGGAACAAAAAAGAGTAGCAGATTGGATAAGAAATCAGAGCCCCACATTCTGTTGCTTGAAAACACAATAAAAATGTTGAAACACAATAAAAAGGAAAGCCATAAACAGTAAAAACGAAATGCTGGAACAAAATTTATGTGAAGTCCAAAAAAGGAGGAGTTGTAATCATGTTCAGAAAAGAAACAAAAATCTCAATATAAAAAGTGATTAAAAAAAAGGAAACCACCTTATACTGAAAGGAAGTATAGACAGCAAATCAATATCAGTTTAAAACTTACTTGCTCAAAATGCCTTAGTATGTTAGTTCATGAAGGAAAGATTAGCTGCATCAAATAGTAGAACAGTTATATCAAGAGACTTTAGTGTACTTAGTTAGGGATAAATACAAAAGTACACAGTTGAACAAATTGCTACAGAAACTTGAGCTAAAAGACTTAGGGCATCGTAAAGAATTTATCAGCAGCACGTGAAATGTTTGCCAAAATTGACCATAATACAGGAACAGAGATTTTACAAACATTTTTAAAAGGGATAAATATTAAATATTTATTTTATAGCCCGTAAACTCAGTAAATAATAGTGATCAGTTCAGAATTCACAGACAAAATACACAGACCTAAATGGTTTCCTGACAGTATGATCTTAAATAATGAATGAGTCAAAGAACAAATTATAGGAACAATAATGTGAAAAAATAATAGTGAAACAATATACCAAAAATTTTTGGGATACTGCTAAAGCATCTTCTGGGGATAAACTATATCCTTTGAGACATACATTAACAAAGTAGAAAAAGGAAGAATAAAGTAAATGCATATAAAAAATAGAAAGCCAATAATAATTCCAAAATAGACCTAAAATCTGAGAGAGTGAAAATTAGAGAAGAAATAAATAACCTGGAAACCAAAAAGACAATAGAAAGGATAAAACTCAAGGTGGGTTTTATGAAGACCAACAGAACTGATGAACCTTCATCTGATTAATAAGATTAACAAGAAGGCAGAAAATCAACTGTAAAAAAGAGTAAATTAAGAAGGTAAAATAACACGATCTTAAGAAATAAAAATAATTACTGGAACTTAGTATGCTATTAAAAAACAAACAAACTTGAAAATACAGAAGAAATAGTCTTCAAAAGTATAAAATTCCCAAACTAACAGAATACCAAGTAGAACCCTTAAGTAGCAACATTTCAGAGGAGGAGCTACCAGTTTAGTGGAGCCGAGGAAATGGTTGGGGGAATAACTCCAGGTCTTTTTGGATCCACAGGAAAATTCTTTAGATTTGTAAAGAACTCAGTACTGATACTATGTTAAACTAAAAAATTGAAAAAGGAAGCACTTTGCCCCTCTTTATGTGTGCAATATAATCCTAATACCTTAACACTGGGAAGGATAAAGCACAAAAGAACAACACAATATAACATTACTGATAACCAATTAAATTTCTTTTTCCACCTAATAATATTTTATTTTTTCCACTTACTTGTAAAGATAGTTTGCAACATTCAGTTTTATAAGATTTTGAGTTCCAAGTTTTTTTTCCCTCCTTTTCCTCCCCCCCATCCAGCACAGCATGCAGTATGATATAGGCTATACATGTACAGTCATAACCAATCAAAATGTTTAAAATAAACTTCTGTCCCAAACTATAACTCTTTAAAGAAATGTCATCATGACAAAGTTTTATTTATTCCAGAGATGCAACAATGGATCTAAATATTCTGTAGGCAATCCATCAAAATTTATGTTGAAATATAGGTAGTGGATATTTTTCTCTATGGATTGCTATGTCAAATTCCTTTGAATGGTTACCAGTCTCTCTCAGGAATTTCTGAAGTGTTACTC